>NC_030435.2:13717726-13887726 GCF_001660625.3 Ictalurus punctatus
CACCTATACATTGCAGGACACCATGCACACCCTCATTCACCCTCGGGAGCAATTACTCTTAGCCAGTCCACCCCCTCACATGTTTTTTTAGGAGGTGGAATGAAACTAGAGGACCCAGAGGCAAAATAGAATTTTTAAAAATATCCTTTTACTGTGGCACAGTGAATTCAGTTGTGACCCACGCTGTGTGAAAGTGCACGTCACTGTTCTATTGCACTCAGCTAGTTTAGAGTTAAAACCCCAATTCCAAAAAAATTGAGACATTGTCTAAAATGGAAATAAATGTAAATCAAAAGAATGAAATGATCTGCAAATCTCATAAACCCATATGCTATTCACAATAGAACATAGAAAACATATCAATTGTTTCAACTCAGGAAATGCACCATTTTAAGAAAAAAAATAAGGTAATTTTGAATTTCATGGCTGCAACATGTCTCAAAAAAGTTGGGACAGGGCAACAAAAGGCTGGAAAAGTAAGTGTTACTTAAAAGAAACAGCTGGAGGAACATTTTGCAACTAATTAGGTTAATTGGCAATAGGTCAGTAATGTGATTTGGTATAAAAAGGTTACCTTAGAGAGGCAGTAAAAGATGGGATGGAAGCATATGTTGCTCTAAAATCTGTATATACCTTTTAGAATTGATTGTGCCTTTCCAGATGTGCAAGCTGCACAAATAAAACAGCCTAAATATAGCATCCTGAGACTAGTGCTAGTAAAAATTAGTAGTTGTGCAACCCCTAACACACACACGCACACACATTAGTTCTTATACCTTCACCTTCTGTTTTTTATTTATTTATAAAACCACAATGTGAGAGCATGTTTTTGAATATACAGTGCATATATATGCATGGGTTTTATGTTGATGCATTTTTGAATGTGCTTGTAACTACTGTATTTTTAGGAGGCAGTAGATAAGCACTATGCTGAACTGACTGTTCAGAACATGGAGGCATCAGAACAGAAGTGCCAGCAGATTCTGTCTGATCTATACAGGGATTTGAGTGTGCTTGTACAGAACGGAGACTTTACAAAGCCTGGAGGATATCAACTCTACTGCACACAACGAGACCATGTCATTACCCAATACCACATGCAGCCCAATAAGGGAATGCAGGTAAGAAACAGACTTAAATAGAGATTATGTATGTAATTGACCTTCAGTGTTCTACAGACACAGTGCTAGCTGAAAGAAAACTTCAAAATTAAAAAAGGGATCCAGAACCCTCACTAAAACAGGTCATCATCACTATATGCCTGTGTGGGGGTGTGTTCCCTGTGTGCAGGCTGAAGAGGTGGTGGAGAGGTTTCTGAGTGAGAAAAGTGTGGAGGCAAAATTAATTCTCCAGACTGACGAACAACTGACTGAAAGTGAAAAAAAGATTCAAGGTAAGCTGAGCATAACCCTATCACTGGTAGTGTGACTTTATTACAAAATAGTTTGAATGTTAAAGAAAAGAAACTCAACTACTTAACACGGTCGTGTGAATTGATTGATTGATTTTAACTAGTTAGAATCTTGCAGATGTCTGTAAATGATAGTAAATGCATAAAAAAATACATTTTCTCCATTTTCCAGTACTTAAAGAGAATACTGTTTATTGAGAAAATGTCATTTTCAGTACTTTCACTTCTTTACTCTGTCTTTCTCTTTCTTTGCCCCTTGGTGATGAATCATAGAGGAGAAAGAACAAGCAGCTCTGTTAGAGCAGCAGTGTAAAGTTGAACAGGAGAGAAAAATGGAGATGGAGCAACTGATGCAGGAGGAAAAATTGCACCATGAGCAACGGCTACAGCAGCTGGAGGAGAAGTTCGAGGAGGAGAAGATTCAGCAGCAGCAGGAGCTAGAGAGAGCGCTGGAAAGTAAACTGACCGAACATAAAGAACTTGTTCAGAAAGGGTTTGAAGAGAAAGCCCAGCTGATGGACCTGGAGATTGAGCAACTTAAAAAAGAAAAAGATGCACTTTCTCACAGTTTTTATAAGGATTATGTCATTCCTGGTGTGGATGTTGCTAAAGAATTGTTGTTCATGTACATCAAGTATAAAGCGATGAAGAAAGGGTTACCCACTTTTTAAGAAAATCAGAACTATCATTCTGTAATAGAGAACACTAACTAAAATTAAGAAACATTAACATACTGTAATATATTGGAAATATATATAAAACTCAGCGAAAAAAGAAACTCCTTTTTCAGGAGACTGTATTTTAAAGATAATTTTGTAACATCTAAATAAGCTTTACAGATCTTTATTGGAAAGGGGTTAAACAATGTTTTTCATGCTTGTTCAATGAACCATAAACAATTATTGCACATGCACCTGTGGAACAGTCCTTAAAACATGAACAGTTTACAGGCGATAGCCAATTACGTTCACAGTTACAATAACTTAGGACACTAAAGAGACCTTTCTACTGACTCAGTAGAAAAAAAAACAGAAGAAAGATGCCTAGGGTTCCTGCTCACCTGCGTGAACATGCCATAGGCCTGCTGCAGGGAGACATGAGGACTGCAGATGTGGCCAGAGCAATAAATTGCAATAAACTTGATTTTTCAAAGCTGTAGATCTAGTTTTGGAAAGGAGGGTTAAAGTTTAATGCAGAAACCCTCCATCATATTGGAGCTTAATGTATTCACTGAACTATATATGGACGTTTTCCAGGAGTTCTTCAGATTATGTAAAATTGCAGCCACAATTCCTGTCAGTACAATCTCATATGAGTGGAGTTTTTCCTCTCTTACACATATAAAGACCCATCTTAGATCTATGATAGCAGGTGACAGGCAAATTGATCTGGGATCTCTACCTGTGGAAAAGAGCTGTGCTCTCAATCTGGATGATGTTGCAAATATCTTTGCAAGAAACCATAAGAACTGGAGAATGTAAATGAAAACTAGACACTTGAAGGAGTTCATACTGCAATATCACATTGCATTTTGTTCTTTTAGAGCTGTATAATTTGTTCCTTGGGTTGTTATGCCATGTGACAGCACTCTAAAGGGGACTGACTTTGTACGTGCAGACCATGTATTCCTAATAAAATTGAATTATTTACACATGTTTCAAAAAAGGTCATGTTGCCTGCCATCATTGATTCTAAATGAAAAATTATCTAAATCAAATAACTTTACAGTACATTTAGGACATTATTTATGTTCCTTAATAACTTTGCTACAACAGTAAAATCATTAGGTCTAACCTGGCCACCCCACTGTAAAAGTTCTAGATAGGTTTACAAATTTTCAGCACAAAGGTAAGATTCTTTGGAAATGAGGTTGATGTGATCAGTAACATCAAATCAACATTTGTTCATTTATCTTCAGTAACCATTTTATTCTGGTCAGCATTGAGGTGGATCTGAAGCATATCCTGGGAACAAGGAGACTGAGGTGGTGACACACCCTGAATACACACACTCATTCACACCTAGTGGCAGTTTAACATAGACAGTCCACATACTGCCATATTTTTTGCTGATGGGAGGAAACTGTGGGTGCAGGTTTTCATTCCAACCAAGCAGGAGCCACACCTGATTCAACCTGTTTAATCAGTTGGCTTTCATTAGACTTAGGTGTGGCTTCTGCTTGGTTGGAATGAAAGCCTGCACCCACACCGGTCCTTTCCAGATATGATTGGACACCCCTGACCAAGAGGAAATCCACACTGACACATGAACATGCACAGAAATTCCACACAAACAGTAACCTATCATGTCACTGCAAACTAGAGACTCCATTTCCCAGAAAGCACCGCAAACTACAAACATGGCTGATGACTACACCTCTCAATGGAACACACAGCACATCACTTTCTCCTGAGAACTAATTACACACACCTGTTCCCAATCACACTGACAATCACACCACAATATATAAGAGACTGCTCATTCACAATCTCTTTGCGAAATATATGCTTAGTTGATATTTTCTCTGTAGTTTACCAAGCCTTGCTCTCACAGTGTTAATCTGGTTGTTATTCTGGTTTGACTTTATTTCTGGTTTCTTGTTTTGTACATTGCCTTGCCTACTTCATGCCTGTTTGCTGGTGGCCTGACCTTTGCCTGTCTTTGTTTATGCCTTTTGCCTTGCCCTTTGAATTACCTGTTCTTAATAAAACTCTAAACTGCATTTGCATCTGTCTCACCCTCTATTATGTGACATAACCCGAGTTGAACCAGGTATCCTGGAGCTGTGCTCATTCAAAGCACCATTAAACCGACATTCATAGTTTGAAAAGTCTATATTTCTTAAAAGACCAAATTGTTTTCGTTCAAAAGTTGAATCTAATATGAAGAGGGGAAAATAATGCACTTATAAAATAAGATAGTGCTCTTTTTCATCTAAAATAATAAAGTATTTTTGTGTAAGTTTAAGCTATTCATTAATTGCTGCAGTGTGACTTTTGACCTGCAGTGATTACTACCCAGTGTTTTTTGTAGGCTTTATTGTCATTTAATTATGGGTTAATTGAATAACCCATCCACCATGTAACTCATACAAACTGGATGTTATGATTAAATTGGTGCTAACTATGTCTGTATACGCTTAAGCAGTCTGGGTTCTTCCCCGGCGTATAAGGCTACTAGACAGAGTCCAAATAGTCTAAGCCTAATTTGTATACGCCGTAGATCAGGTTGCTGCCTCACACTGTAGTGTATTTTGTTTTGGGTTTTCCTTGTATTTTTTCAGATTATAATTTTTTATGTGATTATTATTTTTGCATTTATTAATTCATTGATTTTAGTGACAACATATTTTTATTGCACTTTCACATTGAAATAAACAGACCGCTGCTTTCACCTCCATGTTGTGCTACATTCCTGCTAATGTACAAATCTTTGTATAAAATTAGACTGATCCTTAAAGTGTGTCCATTTTTATGGCCTGTGAATCCCAATTCTTTATCTTATAAATAAAGAGACAGTTTCATATACACAGCTGCAAAGAAGTCTGTAGGATATGACTAATGATGCATATGAAGATAGACATAGTTTTATTATGTTTTTTTTTTTTTTTAATTTTATTTATCATATTAAAAAACTAAATGCAAGAGAAGTCAATGAATAGTGTTTGCTTTTAGACAACCGATGTGTTTAAATGTAATTCCACACACATTTAGTGAAATGAGACTTTTTAAAATGCTTCTGGTTGAGACACATGCAAAAGAAACACTTAAATTTAGTAAAATCTGTAGTTTTCAATTTTTTTTAAAATTATTATTTAAAAAAAAAAACTTAATGAAATGCTGAAGTGCGACATCTACAGACTAAAGCATCAAGTGGGAATGTTATAAATAGGCTCATGCCAAAATAATAACACATCCATTTGTTGGATAAGTTTCAGTACCTGCTAAAGGGCAAAAAAAAAAAGTGTGCTATAGTACCAATGGTATACTTCTTGAAGCTCATTTTTTCATGTAATACCCCCTCTTTTGTCCCCCACCAGGATGAGCAGTATGAGGCGCCAAACTGGACAAAAGTGAAGTGAATGGGAAGAGAGAGAACGACAGGGAAAAATGCGCAAGAGGGTCAGAAAGTGCGGGAGAGGGAGCGAAAGTGCGCGAGAGAGGCCGAGTGTGCGCGAGAGAGGCCAAGTGTGCGCGAGAGAGGCCAAGTGTGCGCGAGAGAGACCGAATATGTCCGAAAGCACTCGAGAGAGACCCAGTGTGTGCGCGAGAGAGGCCGAGTGTGTCCGCTTAAACTTATTACTGCATATAACCCTGCACGTGGGGAGCTGTAGCGGACACTGTGACTATCCTGCCATGTTTAAGCGGTATTTTATATTAAACTGCATCATTCTGATGCACTGCATTAGTTGTCAGTGCAACGATCTATAGAGATATTTCACAGAGATAAACACTTGTGTCATATTTTATGAAGAAAGTATGCTATCAAGAAATGTTAACAGCATGGAGCATTGTCATAGGTTATTGGAGCAGCATTGTCATATTCTATCCAGGATGTCGGACCATTTGAGACACACTTGGGTAATTATTATTTGTAGGCATGACGAATCCTATGTTTGCATAGAGTTCATCCTAACAAGGACATGAAATTAACGGCAGTAAACTAAGGCAGGGGTTCCCAAACTTTTCCAGGGCAAGGCCCCCCAAATGGCATTAACATTTGACCTAGGCCCCCCTTTTGCAAGACGTTTTTAAAACACATTGAAAATACAGACTTCTGAATATATCCCCCTTTTTAAAAATTAATTATTACAAATTGTTGAGGCCCCCGGGCGCCCCCTGGCGGCCCCCACTTTGAAAACCACTTAACTCGGGCAGGGTCCGTTCTGTGGACGAAAGTGAATGTGAAAGTAAATACGCAAGCATTCTCTTCGATTTCTCGGAAAGACCCCATATACTGTAAATCACCAGGTCATCTCACAAGTGTTTGGGGGTGAACATAGCCTATAAAAGCTGCTGAATGCCTCTCACCACCATTGTGTTTTGCACCAAGAGCAAGTAACGGTTTGCTTACTATACGGTATGTATTTGTTTGTTACGTAATTTATTCCGTTATAAATAGGCTGTATTGTGTATTTCAAATAAATGACGCAATCATTTGCAGCATGTGAAACGATTCAATTGATATAATAGTTGACAATTTGATGCTTGATGCTTACAAACAATATAGTTGATGCTTGAAATTTGATATTACTATTTGATATTACTTGCTTGATAGTTGATATTACAAACAATATAGTTGATGCACCACACACACACACACACACACATACACACACACACACACACACACACATATATATATATATATATATATATATATATATATATATATATATATATAGTTGTACAAATGTAATTTAACCTTCATCAACTGAATTCATCTTTCAATTAAGCAAAATTTTACACATAATGTAAAAAGTTGAAAATATGAAAGAAATTAAAATATAAACATTTACCTCACAAACAAAAAAAAAACCCTGATTTCTGTAACACTGCTTCAAAAATAATAATAAAATATCCTAATAACCTTGATAGGCATGTTTTATATATATATATATATATATATATATATATATATATATATATATATATATATATATATATATATATAGTGACTGTTTTTTTATTTATTTTTTTATTGAGTCTTTAAATTTATAACGATATTATGAAATTGTATGGCTTTTTCATATTAAGACCAGGCTAAATTGTGAAGCTTCATCAATTTGTTATTCTCCCGCTAGATGGCGGTCAAATACCATAAATCGGGGAAACTAGCACACTCAAGCTTATTTTGCATCTAGGGACCCTTTCTAGTGGAGGAAAATAATGAACAGACCTCCTTTAATCAAGTTTATTGACTGGACTCAACAATCGCCCTTATACTTCCATTATCAGTGAGCTTAAAGTATACAACATTTCCGTTTTTTTCTCAGTACAGAAATTTTTTTTTTTTTTACAATCACACACACACACACACACACACACACACACACACGCACACACACAAAAGTCATAGCTTTTGAAACGGAACATAACTCCCAAAGACAATCATTTTTTTATTCTCATATTCTCTTTTATTTTTTTATTTCATTTATTTATTTTTTAAAATCTCTTTTATTCTCATATTATCTTTTATTCCACTGGAAATCAGACTGTGCAACTCCTACTCTTCTCTAAAACATAAATCACACCGAAATGCTGCCCTGTTGTTGAGTTTGTGCTTTTTGTACATGTACCGTTATAAATAATATTTCTGTTTTGCTTATTTTGTTTGATGTTTTGAATTTGTATGTCAGTTGTCTTTTTATCCTTCTCTGTGAACATTCATGCTGAAAATGTTCATTTTTACCACTGGATGGCAGCAGATATTTTTTTTATCCACCTCACACACTGAAGGGAATGAAATCCGTTTAAATCTGGTTTTATGAGCAGCTACTACACCTACATGACAGCTCATGGACTTTAGGACTGTATTCTGATAATTAGTTAGTAGGATATATAAGTAATAAAACACTTTTATTGGAAAATCATCCACAACAGGGTGGTGTGATGAAGTAGGATTACTGCTAGCACCCCAAAGCTGATCATTTTCCTTTAACAGCACGTCCCCATGCTAAACAAGTTAGTTCCTGTTCTCACTTACATTATAGCAGCTACAAACAGTCGTCCCTCTCTTCTCTCTCTCTGTCTCTCTCTCCCTCTCTCAAAAAAAGCTTGTCATGTTATCTTTTATATGATTCAAAGCCAATCAATAGAGGTATACGTTAGTTAGTCATCCTATGCATAGATGTACTTTATTTATGCCCCCCCCCCTTTATTTAACCAGGAAAGTTCCATTGAGATAGTACAGTCTCTTAAGTCCTGATCCTGATCAAGATGGCAGGTAAAACTGCAGGTTGTAATTGCAGTCCCTGGACCTAAGTAGCAACCACAGTGAGTGTTTCCATCTGGAATTGGAGTAGATGAGAGCAGGCAGGTCAGGAGAGCAGAAAGGATCAGGATCTCTAGAATCTCCATAAAATCATGTGTGGCTTGGCAGAAGGAGAGAGGGAGAGATTGTTAAGACTGTGCTTTGCGTAACAGACAATCTACTCATGTTAGGCTTGAGTAAACAAATACGTTTTAAGCCTAGACTTAAACACTGAGACTGTGTCTGAGGCCCGAACACTAATTGGAAGACTGTTCCAGTAGGGCTCTATAAGCGAAAGCTCATCCCCCTGCTGTAGCCTTCACTATTCGAGGTACCGTCAAAAATAGCCTGCATCTTTTGATCTAAGTAGGCGTGGCGGATCATAGAAAACCAAAAGGTCGCTTAGATACTGTGGCGCGAGACCGTTTAGTGCTTTATAGGTTCACTGGGAGCCAATGCGGTGTTGATAAGATTGGGGTGATATGGTCATATCTTCTGGTTCTAGTTAGGACTCTAGCAGCTGCATTCTGGACTAACTGGAGTTTGTTTATGTTCCTACTGGAACATCCAGACAGTACGGCATTATAGTAATCTAATCTAGAGGTGACAAATGCATGAACTAGTATTTCTGCATCATGTAGTGACAATATATTTCTTATCTTAGAAATATTTCTGAGATGAAAGAAGGCTATCCTAGTAATATTATCTACATGAGCGTCAAATGATAGACTGGAGTCAATAATCACTCCAAGGTCTTTTACTGCTGAACATGATGAATCAATGTCCATCCAGAGTAACCATGTGATCAGAAAGATTATTTCTAACTACACGTGATCCTAATAAAAATATTTCTGTTTTATCAGAATTAAGTAAAAGGAAGTTAGTTAACATCCAATGTCTAATGTCCTTTACACAATCCTCAACTTTACTAAGCTGCTGTCTGTGCTCTGGCTTTGCTGAAACATAAAACTGTGTATCATCAGCATAAGAGTGGAAGCTAATTCCATGTTTACGAATAATTTGATCTAGAGGTAGCATATATAAAGTAAAAAGCAGTGGGCCTAAAACAGAACCCTGTGGAACTCCAAAGGTAACCTCTGTATGCGTGGAGAAGTTAGATAAGACCTGAGCCAGGAGAGGACTGTAATGTTGTCCCTTAATGCCAACAACATTTTCTAATCTATCAAGGTGAATAGTATGATCTATAGTATCAAAAGCTGCACTAAGGTCGAGTAACACAAGCAGCGAGACATAACCCTGATCAGAGGTCAGTAGAAGGTCATTTACTACTTTAACTAATGCTGTCTCTGTGCTATGATGAGGTCTAAATCCTGACTGATACATTTCATGAATGTTATTCCTATCTAAGTACGAGCACAACTGCTTTGCTACAACCTTTTCTAAGATCTTAGAGATGAAGGGGAGATTTGATATTGGTCTATAGCTGGACAGTTGAGAGGGGTCAAGGTCAGGTTTTTTAATCAGGGGTTTAATAACTGCTAATTTAAGTGATTTAGGTACATAGCCAGTGCTAAGGGAAGAATTGATTATATTTAAAAGTGGTTTGATTACTCCTGGACAAATCTGTTTAAAGAAACATGTAGGCACAGGATCTAGTACGCAAGTTGAAATCTGGTCTAGTCTGGTGTTAGCAAGTTGAGTTTTTCTAATTAAAAACACATTTTATTTACTAATGTTAAATGAAAACACGTCTGAACTTCAATTGAAAGCTTAGCATATATATATATATATATATATGTGTGTGTGTGTGTGTGTGTGTGTGTGTGTGTGTGTGTGTGTGTGTATGTATATGTATGTAAAATGTATGTAAAACAGGCCTATCAGATGGACGGCAGAAACTTTAGGGACACACCCTGAATGGGAGTTGCCAGTTGCCAGTCCAACTCACAGCACCATGCACACACTTATTCACACACTAATTCACACCTTGCTGTAATCTGTCATAGCCAATCCATTTACTGGCACATTTTTTGCACAATTGGATAAAACCCAGAGGAAACCAACATGAACACAAGGTGAACATACACAGAAATGCCACATAATCAGTATCCCAAGCTCCAGATTGTATTGTGGATCCTGAACTTGTGCTGCCTCTAATCAACAATAAAAAAAATAAAAAACAAAAAAAAACAAACAGTTTTTGAATTAGAGAAGAATGAATTTTTCTTTATAGAACTATTTGTTTTGCTTCAACAGTTCAGTCTACAATGAAGAGGGAAAATAATCCACATAAAGCATTTTTTTCTGAAACTTGAAGACATTTTATTACATTGTTTTACAGTCCACCATCTGGAAGTTAACTGAGCATGATTGCAGGTGTGCCAGTTTTACAGCCTACATAATAGTTAATATAATAATTAGTAAAGATTGATTGTAGTATTAGAAATTACAGTTGGCTATTTAGGTCTTATGTTTGTATAGAGCTCATCTAAGCCTGAAATGAAATATAGGCGAACGTACTGTAGATGTATGTTTTGCTTTGGGGTTTGTTTGTTTTTTGCGAGGAAGAACGTTGTTTTTAGTTCCATACAGCCTGTAGTGAGAACTATAAATTACAAAGAAGAAAAAATCGGTCCTTAGAAGGTCGTGAAATTAACGGCATGTGGACTGTGGCCTGGGGACGCAAGTGAAAGTGAAAGTAAAAGCAGTACAGAGACTGCTTTCCGTTAGAGAGCATCCTGTGTGCAGCATGATTTCTCGGAATGTCCCTGTTTACATGAACTGTGGATCATGATTGTGCGTGGGATGATTGTGGTATCACAGCCTTTAAAACCTGCTCACTTCATCTCGCCAGCATTTTGGTTTGCATCTCTAGTGCAAGTGACAGTTGGCTTATAAGGTAAGTATGTTTGGTTGTTTTTTGTTACCTAATTTGATTATAAATAGGCTGTATATGATGTGTTTGTCTTAAAGACATAGGTACACGTACTTACCACATAGCATAATGCATGATTACTTATTTCATCAAGTGCAAGTTTACCCATATCACCAGAGTACTGTACAATTTTACTGAAACCAAAAGGAGCCTCATTTTATAACTATAGTCTGTAGGTGTAACACCGCGTGGGTCAATACTAAATAATTAAAAAAGATTTTAGGGTGCCAGCACCAACTACAAGTGATGCCCATACATTTAACATACATTTACAACAAACTAACTTTTGGCTAAATTCAACTTTGACTATTTCCCTCAGTCAAGTCGAAATTATGTTAAGCACTGTGTTAGTGTAGCAGCATTTAACTACTTGCTGAGGGCCACATGTGAATGAGCTGTTACTATTGAAGTAACAACTTATTACAACAAGCACATAAATATAAACTTGTGATATGGTATAAGTAAAATATATTAACCATAAGGAAAATACTAGTTAGCATTAAACTGTAGCTTTCTCAGTGTTACACTGGCTAAATGCAGTACTAGTCAGTGTGTTATGACAGTGAGCAAACCAGCAGTGTAGAAAACCTGCAGGGACAAACCTGACCATGCCCACACCAGGGCCCTCCCACCAGCATCCAAGACCTGACTCTGACCCCAGTAACTCTAATAAGAGGACAGCAGCCCCAGGACTATAACCAATCACTGGTCTGCTTGGCTACGCTGGGTTTGTTGGGCGTTTAGACTGTGTTAAACCCTATCCGGTTTGGGATTAAACTTACACTAGGTCCCAGGGTAATTTCCTATTTTACAGGTGCTCCTGTAAAATCTGTCCAGATCGGCCATGTCAATGTTTTTCTCAGGCTATTGGGGAAAATCCCTTTAATTCAAGGTCAAAAACTTTCAGAGTCAATGGGTTAAAGATGTCAAAAATCAAAACTTTATTGAAGACACAATAAAGCTGAGACTTCTGCAGATCATCTGAATGAATTCAGTAGGCTTTTATACTATCCTGAAACAGTGAACTGATTTAGGAGGGGTTTTACCCATTTTTCTTTTAGTCACACCCCAACCTTTTGCCACAATTAATACACCATGGTCATACCTTTTATGTGGCGATAGCTCAGTTAGCTTCTTTTTTTTTTTTTTAAACAATAAAAAAATGCTGAATGGTCAGCCAGTCACTCTTAAAATGCCGATTGTTTTTCAATGACTCTTCATCATATGCTTAAATGCTGATTTAGCACCGCGTTAAAAACTGGCCGACCAATGAGCTTCATGCATTTGTTCACGTGCCCGGAGACACTGAAGTTACATAAAACTACGACTTGGTGGCACTCAAGTACAAAACTGTCTTGCCGACAAAGAAGAAGCCAGAAAAGAAGACTCAAGCAAGTTGAATGTTGAGCTACTGGTGTCTTTGGTGTCTGAATGCAGAGAGCTTTATGATAAATGCCACAGCAACTACAAGAATAAAGAGAGAAAGAGGTGCGCAGAGAGCAACAAAGAGAGCAAAAGAGAGAGCTAAAGAAAGATGACATTTACTTTTGTTCATGGCTTGGTACCTGCACTAAAGAGATTGTCTGACGGCAGACTTGAGTTCTCTGACTTTCTTGTGATTCATTTGCCTCTGTTTTGTGCACGCTCTCGTGTTAATTTGAATTCAAATGCTTTTTACATAATATAATTGTTTATTAATTAATGTTGAGAGGGGCACTTTTAAATAATTTAGTAAAAGGGCAGGGGCTTGAGCCCCCAGAGCTCCCCCTTCTGCACATCCCTTTAACGAACCCACCATTCAAGCAATTGCTGCCTCCGAATTGCTGCTAATTCGAAAGCGAACATGAAATGCGCATGGCTGCATGGACATTAAGAAGGAATTTTAAAGCAAGGGGGGAAGAGGAAAAAGTGCCAATGAAGCGCCAAAGCCCCCTTTCGCAGCAAATTTCTTCTGGCAAGCTCTGCAGACACGGTTACCATCTTCTATTAAGTTTTCCTCAGTATTTTTATAAAATCCAAAATATGACCACAGTTCGGATTTGCACACTTCATAAATTTGCAGGAACATTAATATTTTTGGGCACAACAATAGTTGCAATATATCCATCCCCTCCCAAAAAGAAAATAGATTTTTTTAAAAATTAATAATCTGGGTCTTCCCATAAGTAGGTGAATGCTATTTCTGTGACTTTGATATAATTCAAATCACTACTTATTTAAAGAAAGAATATTGATTAAAATTAGCACTTTAAGGATTTATCTTTAAAGTAGTATTTGTTGCCATGGCCAAGTCACCAAATACCTTATATTACCATACATAACATCCATTTTCAGTTAGCCAGTTTGCAAAAAGTGTGGGAACGGCTTTTTGCAAAGATGTAAATACTGTCTCTCTTCTGCTTCAAAGTGATAAGTGGATGTCAGAAATGGAAAGTTATGTAGCGCCTCTTTGTGTGCTGAGGTATTTATGCTTTTCAATAAGTGCCACCTATTGTCAGGGAACGAATTTGTACTTTCATTCAGAGCATTGCCTGAAATTTACGCGTGGGTGTAAACACAAAAAAATGCATCTAAAAATGGACTATTTTGCGCTGCGGAAAATGTCCCAGTGTGAACAGGCCTTTAATCTTCTATATTGTCATCTTAGTCTTCTGCATTGTCAGCACTGTCTCCACTAACATTTTCATGACTAACATTCAGAGTTATTTTTAGGCCTCTGACGGATACAAAACATTTTGACAAAACATGTTGATTCATTCACATTTTTGATAGAAAGTAATGGATTGTACAATAATCATGCTCAAATCACACAGTGATCAAGAAAAATAAGGCTTCCTCTCAGAAAATCACAAGCTGAATTACCTACTGTGCTTTGCCAAAATCAGCAGTCATCTGATTGATTAATTTTAGTCCAGTACAGATGCATATGTCCATGATTTTCTATGTAGACGTCACGTCATGCTGAAAAAAGAGATGCTTGCCTCCTGCTGCATGCCGTAATCAGTCTCATAGCATACGTATCAGTGACCCTCCCCCAGATTTTAAACACCTCCAGAGTCTCGAATAGGAAAACGGGTGCTTCTCCTGTTTGATTATTGTTTTATTGTATTTTATAATTGTGAATGGACTACGATCATATGACAGCGTCAAAAATGTCCGCGATCGTAGAAAACACAGCCCACAAGATCCTCACTCATGTGATCATTTTTATTGCAATCTGGATGCGAGATTTTAAAAAAAAAATTTAATGACTGAGAGACGTGTAAAAAATTACCAATGTCCTTCTGATAAACTAATCAAATTAGAATTAATCATGCTTGCATTTTAACTGACTGTTTTGTGCACTTACAATTAAAAGATAAAATTTCTTGTTAATTAAATTCGTTTCATTTTCATCCTCTAGACTGTGGAGCTGGAGAGAACCATGTGCAGCCCAATGCCAGAGCCTATTTGTTTGGTGGAAAATGTGAACGGTTCACTGTGTGTGAGTGATGGAGCCATTGAGTACCTGTACAGGATTAACCAGCCGGTGGTGGTAGTGTCTGTGGTGGGACTGTATCGCACAGGAAAGTCTTACCTCATGAACCACCTGGCAGGAAAACAAACTGGTGAATTTGTTTTTAAAGATATTTTTCTTCAATTTATCTCGAAATTTATTTATTTATTTTTCACTTTTTGAGAATTGGACAGATAAAACCATTACCCCA
The DNA here is from genome assembly GCF_001660625.3 of Ictalurus punctatus. Classification (NCBI taxonomy): domain Eukaryota; kingdom Metazoa; phylum Chordata; class Actinopteri; order Siluriformes; family Ictaluridae; genus Ictalurus; species Ictalurus punctatus. Next base: position 13,732,713 of record NC_030435.2, read on the forward strand.
ATACAGTTTTGTGGATACATTTGATCAAAAAACATAAAATGTATTCCTTATGGCTCATAGAATTTGTAACTGGCTTGGACCAGTTGAATTATGTGCACATAAGTTGCTTTATGAGAAATATGTGAACACTTCTGTCAGCCTAAAATGTCCAAAATACCAAACTTTATTTGGTTCTCAAATAATACTGAAGATTACTACTGTGACTGTTTGCAGGCTTTGCTCTGGGCAGCACCATTGAGTCGAAGACTAAAGGTATTTGGATGTGGTGTGTGCCACACCCTTATAAAAGAGGACACACTCTGGTTCTGCTGGACACTGAGGGACTGGGGGACGTTGACAAGGTGAGGACTCCATAGAAACACAGTACTTACAACATTCTTTAATGTAAATGTTTCCGAGGAGTGCAAATTGCATTGGTCGTATATTTTTAAAGCTTTTCTGTAATAATGACATTCTGGATGACCTAACAAAGTAAGTACCAATGTACCAAACTCCCAAGGATTCAGGTCAGAAAATGGACACCGTGTTGGGGTAGATTAGTACAGAAGGTGGTAGTAATATCTGTAGTCATTTTTTAGTCATGTAGTTGGTTCCCTTCTGAGTCGGGTTCCTCTCAAGGTTTCTTCCTCTTAAAACATCTTAGGGAGTTTTTCCTTGCCACTGTCGCCACTCAGTGGCTTGCTCAGTTGGGATAAATTCACACCTTTAATATCTGTATACCGTGTTGATATTTCTGTAAAGCTGCTTTGAGACAATGTCTATTGTAAAAAGCGCTATACAAATAAAATTGAATTGAATTGAATGTTTTATCCATTCCAAAGAGTTAGGCCTCAGTGTTTAGTGTGGATGAGTATAATATTCTGTAGTACACATCTATGTACACATAACTGCAGTGTATAATATTTGTGTTGTTTTAGGGAGACTCTAAGAATGATGCCTGGATCTTCTGTCTAGCTGTTCTTCTCAGCAGCACTCTGGTCTACAACAGCCGCGGAACCATCGACAACACAGCAGTGGAAAAACTACAGTATCCTTCCTTGTAAAACACAACTACACTAACATTTATAGAAATAGCCATTTAGTTAATAATAAAGACCCACAGATACAGTCTTGGGAAAAAGAAAGTATGCCTTTCTTCAATTCTATGTTTTTAATTATCATCTCATTCACAACTGTAAAAAATAAGTACACCATATAATTCAGTAACATGTAGAACCACCTATAGCAACATTAACTTTAAGCAGACAGTTTCTATAGGAGTTTCAGTCTCTTGTTTGTGCTGGTGAAATTTTGGCCCACCCTTCTTTACAACATTGCTTCAGTTCATTGATGTCTGAGGGCATTTGTTTATGCACAGATCTCTTAAGACCCCACCACAGCATTTGAATGGGGTTGAGGTCTGGACTTTGACTTGGCCATTCCAACACCTTGATTTTTCTTTTCTATTTTATCCATTCATATGTCATATTGCTGGTGTGCTTGGGATCATTGTCTTGTTGTTTGACCCAATTTCAGCCCAGCTTAAGCTGCTGAGAGATGGCCAGACATTTGTCTCAAGAATATTCTGGTATAAAATGGAGTTCATTGTTGTCTCAATGACTGCAAGTTTTCCAGGTCCTGTGGCAGCAAAACAAGCCCAAATCATCACCGCTCCTCCTCCAGTTGGTTTGAGGTGTTTGTGGTGATACGTTGTGTTTGGTTTTCACCAAACATGGTGCTGTGCGTGATGAACAAGCACATTGTTTGGACTCATAAGTCCAAAGGATATTGTTTGTTAGTGTCTTTTCTGTTTTGTTAAAATGCAATTTTGCAAACCTTAGTCATGCCATATTCTTTTTGGAGAGAAGAGACTTTTCCTAGTCATGCTTCCATGAAAGCTATACTATGCTCAATCTTTTTTTTGATTGTGCTGACATGAACAAAAACATTTAATGTGCTTACAGAGGCCTGTAGGTCATGTGATGTAGCTTTTGGGTTTTCCTTTATATCACTGAGCATTAAATGGTCTGACCTTGGACTGAATTTGCTGGGATGCCCACTTCTGGGAAGATTCGCAACTGTTTTGAAGGCTCTCCATTTGTAAACAATCCTTCTTATGAACAGTGTTCATGGAATGGTGAATTTCAAATTGTTTGGAGATGGCCTTATAACCATTCCCTTACTTTTTTCCCACCTGGTTTCTAAATGTTGGTTACTTTTTTGGGGGAAAATGACTACATATTGAATTTTTTTTTTAATGTTTTTTTTGTCACTCTAGGTTATTTGTTTGTTTATAGAAGTTGGTGAGTACCACAAAATTGTTATTTATGCCCTGATAAATAAAAACATATAATTGAAAGTTTGTGTACTTTCTTTTTCCCATGACTGTATTTCTCATCCAGTCATGATTCCTTAGCATGCTGCAGCTATGTCACTGAGCTTGCAGAGCAGATTAAGATCAAATCACCTAAATCCAGAGCAGCTGAGTTTGAGGAGGAGGAAGAAGACTCTCAGTTTGTGCAGTTTTTTCCTAACTTCATCTGGACAGTGCGTGATTTTTCACTGGAGCTGGTGATTGAGAAAAAGGGTCGAGTGACCGAGGATGAGTACCTGGATTTTGCCCTGCAGCTGAAGAAAGGTGTAGAAGACATTTCTGACTAAGATTCAAGACAAATTTTCGTAATTTTGCCCCTGTACACCACCACCATGGATTTGAAATGAAGCAATCAAGATGTGATTGAAGTGTAGACTTTGATCTTTAATTCAACAACCAAAATATTTCATTAAACATTTAAGAATTACAGACATTTTTACATAGTACATCCATTTTCAAAGGCTGAAAAGTAATTCTACAAACTGACAATCATAAATATTAGGATTAGGATTTGGATGCAAATCTTGAAGGTTGTAACCCATGGACATTACCAAATCATGAGTTTCCTCCTGTGAGATGCTTTGCCAGGCCTTTACTGTAGCTGCCTTCAGTAGCTGCTTGTTTGTGGGTCTCTCTGCCTTCATTTTGTCTTCAGTAAGTGAAAATATGCTCAATTATGTTAAGATCAGGTGACTGACTTGGCCATTTAAGAACATTTCATTTCTTTGCCTTAAGAAGCACTTGGGTTGTTTTCACTGTATGTTTTGGGTTATTATCCATCTGTACTGTGAAGAACTGGTTTTGTACCAGTTGACTGAATCTGAGGTATAGCTCTATACACTTCAGAATTCATCCTGATACTTCTTCTATGACCCAGTTTCATTGGCAGCCATACATGCCCATGCCATAACACTTCCTCCACCATGTTTGACAGATGATGTAGTGTGCTTTGGAAAATGAGCTGAGCCTTTCTTTCTCCATACTCCTCTCTTCCATCATTCAGGTACAAGCTAATCTGGTGTGCGAACCGGACAGGCTTTTTTAAAGAGTTTTTTTAAGCAAAGTCTAATCTGGCAGTTCTTGAATGTTACCGGTGGTTTGCATCTTGAGGTAAACCCGCTGTATTTACATTCATGCATATCTTGCTTGTGGACTTTGACAATGATATGCCTGCCTCCTCGAGAGTGTTCTTGACTTTCTTGATGTGAAGGGGTTTTTCTTCACCAAGGAAATAATTCTGTAATAATTCACTATAGTTGTCCTCTGTGGTCTTCCAGGCTTTTTGCTGTCATCTTGCTGATGGGTCTGTTTTGTTTTTTCAGCCTAATGATGGCCTCCTTCAATTGCATCGACACCTCATTAGACCACATATTGAAAGTTCCCATGAACAGCTACCAAATGCAAATTCAACACTTGAATTTGAAAAAAAATGGCTGTAATTCCTAAAACGTTAATGCAGTATTTTTGTTGAAGCCATTGAAATACGTATTGAATTACATACTGAAAGTCTACATTTCACTCACATCTTGATTGCTTAATTTCAACTCCATTGTGGGAGTGCACAGAAGCAAAATTATGAAAACTGCGTCACTGTCCAAATACTTATGGACTGGACTATATGTCAGTTTAGCTGTTAACATGAAAAGAATAAAAAAAATTCTGCATTGCAGGTCTTTGTAAGAAGGACACCAACTACAATCTTCCAAGGCAGTGTATTCGAAACTATTTTCCAACTCGCAAGTGCTTTGTTTTCCCGTTCCCTGCCTCCCAGGACAAAATGGTTCAGCTCGAGAGCCTGGATGAGAGTGAAATTTGGCCCAAATTTCTCAATGTTACACAGCGTTTTTGTGACTACGTCTTTACTGCAAGCAAAGTTAAAACAGTTACAGGAGGATACAGAGTCACAGGGAGGAGTAAGCACTACATTATTTCACTACAATATTATTCATCTGTATAAACATTTCAGTAGTGTTTCAGTACATTGAACTGTTATTTTCTGTGCTGTAACTGTGTGCGTGTGTGTGTGTTGACAGTGTTCGGTCACCTAGTGCAGTCATATGTGGAGACCATCTCTAGTGGGAAAGTCCCTTGTCTGGAGAATGCTGTGGTTGTAATGGCAAAGATAGAAAACCAGGCAGCTGTGCAGGAGGGGCTTAAATTCTATCAGAATGAGATGGAACAGGTAACACACACACACACACACACACACACACACACACACACACACACACACACACACACACACACACACACAAATATGAATAGGAGGCACTTTTATTAAAGAAAGTGATGTGCATTGGGTATTGGGGATGGAACCAAAAAACTGCAAGTGGGCAGAGGTGGGTAGAGTAGCCAAAAAAAATGATGTTATCATTTATATTTAATAAAAATAAAAACTTTCTTGTTTAAGCCATGCCCACTTTTGCTTTAAATCAGATTTACAGATTCAGATACTAAACAGATACAGTTACACACACTGCTTTGACATAAATAGTTACAATTGAAAGTTTAGCATGTTTAATATATATATATATATATATATATATATATATATATATATATATATATATATATATATATATATATAATCACATGTATTTATATATATTTTTTAAATTCAATTTAAATACAAGTTTTTGTAAAATACTAGCCTAAAGATATGTTCCATGACCCTGAACCAAAGCCTAATCCTAAACATGCTCCTGACACAAAATTTAATTGCAGGTGAAGAGTTTGTTTCCAGTCGATTTGAATAAACTTACTTCTGAACACCAGAAGATCAGCAACATGGCCAACACTGAATTTATGAAGCGCTCTTTTAAAGATGAAGAGGGGGAATACTTCAGGAAACTCATGGTGCGTTTTGGACCCACATACACACACGCACACACACACACACACACGCAAAGATACACACAGATATACACAGATACACACACAGACAGTCTCACCAGGGTTGATCCTGTGCTCAGGTTACTCTAGTTGCCTCTCACATCCCAAAACCATGATGGTAGGTGGATTGGCTATGCTAAGGTTCCCCTAGGTATGAAGAAATGTGTGAATGTGTGTGTGCATGGTGCCTTGCGATGAACTAGAGTCAGGCCAATCAGATCAATATATCTAGAATACCAAACGTAATTTGCCCAGTGCGTGTTTTTGATTATTGCATTTCTGAATGCATGTAAATGTTTTGTATTTTCAGGAGGCAGTAGATAAGCACTATGCTGAGCTAATTGCTCAGAATATTGAGGAATCAGAACAGAAGTGCCAGCAGATTCTGTCTGATCTATATGAGGAGATGAACATGCACGTGCAGAGGGGGGAGTATGCAAAGCCTGGAGGATATAAGCTCTATTGCACGCACAGAGACAACGTCATTACCCAGTACCACAGCCAACCCAACAAGGGAATCCAGGTAAGAAACACAGACCTAAACACACAAATGGGATAAAAGGTTGAAAATAATGGTTAATTTTCATTATTTACTTTATCCTATCAGCCAAATATACAGTACAAAATGCAATCGTGGCATGGTATCATGGGAATAGACTCAATGAAACTGTACAGTTGAAGACTGTAAAAAAGATCTTTTTTCTGTGAGCCTGTGCCCATGATAGCCAGAAGTGATCTTCAGCTGTTGTAGCCCTTCCACCTCAAGGTCTGATGTATTGTGCATGCTGAGATGCTTTTCTGCTCACCACAGTTGTAAAGAGTGATTATTATCCTTGCTGGCAGAACAAACCAATCTGGCCATTTTCCTCTGACTGCTGTGTGTGAAAATCCCAGAAGATCAGCAGTTTCTGAAATATTTAGACAAGCCCATTTGGTACCAACAACCATGCCATGATCAAAGTCACATAGAACACACTTTTTCTTCATTCTGATGTTTGATGTGAACATTAATTGAAGCTCTTGACCTGTATCTGATTTTTTGCATTGTGCTGCTGCCACATGATTGCCTGATTAGATAATTGCATGAATGTTCAGGTGTATAGTAGTTCCTAATAAAATGTGAGTATAAGAAATAAATACATATATATCCATTACTCTCTCTCTCTCTCTCTCTCTCTCTCTCTCTCTCTCTCTCTCTCTCTATCTGTGTGTGTGTATGCTTTCTGTGTGAAGGCTGAGGTGGTGCTGGAGACGTTTCTGAATAGTAAAAGTATGGAAGCAAAATTAATTCTCCAGACTGACGAACAACTGACTGAAAGTGAGAAAAAGATTCAAGGTAAGCTGAGCATAATCATGCCACTGATCATGTAATTATATTAAAATAGTGTGACTAATAGTATGACTACAACTAAATAAAGGGACATTATGACCAAAATTAAAAAATGAACCATCAATTAATTTGTTGGAAACTTGCCTACTTGCATCCTACAACAATGACACCGCAGGGTCTATAGTGAGATTTCTTGGGTTGAATATTGGAAAAGACCTTGTAGAATGTAGACCTTCAAGATGAACATGAAATTAGAAAGACTGCAATTATGGGCAGATATTTGGGTAGTGGGGAATGGAGGGCGGTGCTCACTAGATAATGTTAAGGGAAGCCAGATACCTAGCTGGCTACTGCTAATAATAGTCACTTTGCTTTGTTAGTAAGTTATTGTGATAGAGTAAATGGATTACTCAGGCAACAGAAAGGACTTAATGGATTAAAAGATTTTTTTTTTTTTTGAGTTACAACCAACATAAATGCTTGAGGCAGAATATACAGAAGAACTGCACCAGCAGGAAGAGCAACGGGTGGCAAGCAGAAAACAACTGTAGGTCTTTCAAAATTACACTGAGCCAAATTACTAAAGTTAGCAACAACACAAGTAGCTACTATAATGTTAGTTAGCAATGTTACATGATTATCTACCTTTGTGTTAACATTAGCACCTTAATAAGCCATCTTACTAGTTATATTGGTGAGGACAAACATTTGCTAACAAGCATGGCTTGCTTTTCCTGTCAGGATTGGTAGATCAATGTAGGGATTACCGGTGGGAGAAGTATGGATTTGCACATTGCGTGCTGGCTAACATAGTTTCGATTCAGTGATGTGCGAAAACAGAAAACACCAAAATCATGAATTCAGTAAAAAAAATAATAATAATAAAAACTGCTGACACTGTCCAGTACAATAATGTGCAAGATAATACTGCACACTATGAATAAATATTAATAAAATGATTTTATTAATCAATAATATATTAAGTACTAGCAGTGTAGGTTGAGTTTTCTATTCTGTCACTTCTTTACTCTATCTGTCTCTTTCTTTGCCCCTGGGTGATGATTCACAGAGGAGAAAGAACAAGCAGCTCTGTTAGAGCAGCAGTGTAAAGTTGAACAGGAGAGAAAAATGGAGATGGAGCAACTGATGCAGGAGGAAAAATTGCTCCATGAGCAACGGCTACAGCAGCTGGAGGAGAAGTTCGAGGAGGAGAATATTCAGCAGCAGCAGGAGCTAGAGAGAGCAGTGGAGAGTAAACTGACCGAACAGAAAGAACTTGTTCGGAAAGGGTTTGAAGAGAAAGCCCAGCTGATGGGGCTTGAGATTGAGCAACTTAAAAAAGAAAAGGATAAACAATCTGGCTCTGTTTTTAAAGATTATGTCATGCCTCTCATAAACACTGCCAAAGATGTGTTTTCCACATTCCTTGAATATAAACTTATGAAGAATGGACTGGCAAGGTCATTCTTATAATCATTTGTAATTTATGGAGATGTTTCCATGCCAGAGAAAAAGCAATTACATCAGTGAATGAATATGGAATATTATTAGTTAAAAGGATATTTTATATAAAAGTAAGTCTAAGAAATCTGACAACTCCCAGGTTCTGGTGTGAGCTGAAAGTATTTTTATTCATTAACATTTTATCATGTATCATTATCTGAAAATCTTGATGATCAAGTGTTCTACAGTGCAGTAGGAAAGCAGAAACAATGAGCCTCTATGCCTCATTGTGGAACTTTTGTGTATCTTGGGTCCTTTCAGTGCTTTGATTGCTTTTCTATCGTTATTGTACCATGAAATGTAATGTAGTTTCATGTACTGCTTTTTAAGTTGGATCACATTCACTTGTGACACAACTGTTCTGAGTAGTTAACTATTAATCATAATGCCATGTGGTGCGTTGTTAAAACTGATATTGACCTTTAATGATTATTATATTACAGAGCTGTTGAAAGCTTGGTTCTTATTACTTTTTATTAGTTCTTATTATATTTTTATTAGAGCTTAGTCAGTAGTTATTGTAAGGCATATATTAATGGGCTTGTAATGTTAATGTTGCTATAGTAACAGCCTATACTTGTATGGAAGACGTTCCACATAAAAAGGTTTTGAAAAAATCTGTGTAATCTTTGATTTGGTGAAGGTTTTTGTATGAGATGTTTATTTATCATTTTTGGAAGAGTTCTCTAGTGTAACAGTCAGAGGGCAAGCTGTCATGCTCTGCTGATCTGAGTCTATGTTATGAAACGGGAGCAGGGGCAGAAGCAAGCACAGATCAACATCTTTTATTTACAAACAGAAATCAAGACACATAAAACGCGGTCTATACTGGACAAGATACTCGAGGTTAAACATGAAACTAAAGTCAAAGCATGGAACGAGAGCAGGACACGAAAACAAGACCGCTTAGCATGCGTAACGCATTCACCATTACATTCACTCAGTTACAAAGTAATACTGCACAAAGCAACACGAGGGCTTTAAATACCAAACATAATCAAGCTAGAAAACAGACAGCTGGGATCAATAACGACACACCATCGAACATCAACCAATGCTTAAACACTTCATGCAGTGATATCAAAGTGTGAATGGGCCATTAATGCAAAAGAAAATCAAAAGACTTTTCCCCTGTGTAGGCTTATGCAGTTGAATGTAAAATTCATCTAGTCTGTCTCTAAAATATTTTCAGACTAACAATTAAAGTCCATTTAGTACCGGGATACCCAAACTAGGGGTTGTGTGTAACACCACACGGGGTCACTTATTTTACAAGTGTGCTCACAAGAGAAACTCACAATCTCCTTTTGTATTTCATTCATTTATATATATATATATATATATATATATATATATATATATATATATATATATATATATATATATATATATATATATATCAGATTTTACGTGCTAATATTTTGAAATGTTATGAATAACATTCAGACAAGCCACATTTATATTAATATGATACATTATTTTAGTGTAAACCGTTTTTATTTAGTTTAATCTATTCTGACACTGCACTCAGTTCATCAAAGTCAACAAAAAAGACAAATTTCCCCATACATCTGCTTCTGCATATCAACTAGCGTTGTGTCTCAAATAATACAGATACATACAGTACTATTCTAGACCAAGGGTTCCCAAACTTTTCCAGGGCAAGGCCCCCCAAATGGCATTAACATTTGACCAAGGCCCCCCTTTTGCAAGATGTCTTTAAAACACATTAAAAATACAGAATTCCGAATAAATCCCCCTTTTTTATATTAATAATTCCATATTAACATTACATTACATTAAGAATTGATTATGTGTGTGTGTGTGTGGTTGTCTGGAAAAAAATTATGTAAAAAAATCATGTATTTATTTATTTTTCACACCAAATTGTTCAGCCCCCCGGGGTGCCCCCTGGTGGCCCCCAACTTGAAAACCACTGTTCTAGACCAGTTTTGGTGTGCCCACTAGCATGTTTTCTCTTTCTCACTCTCAGACAACCACACACACACACACACACACACACACACACACACACACACACACACACACACACACACACACACACACACACACACAATCAATTCCTAATGTAAAGATGTAAGATGTAATTATTAATAATAATAAAAAAGGGGGATATATATTCAGAAGTCTGTATTTTTAATGTGTTTTAAAGACATCTTGCAAAAGGGAGGCCTCGGTCAAATGTTATTGCCATTTGGGGGGCCTTGCCCCCGAAAAGTTTGGGAACAGCTGTTCTAGACCATTAATACTAATACTGACTCTTTTTCATATTACAGTTAGTGTAAGAATTTGAAAAACCTCTAGTGTAGCCTTCAAACCCACTGAAAGGTCTGTTTGGTGTAGCAGTCTTCTGGATTTTCTAGATTAGTAAACACTTTTGAATGTAAGGTCAGAGTTTTAGATTTGAGATGTAGCCTATGACAATAATCATGACAACATTCAAGTGAATGCCACTTTTAAATCTCCCAGATGCACATCAGAGATACACAGAGATTGTGTAAACAATGCTGCTCGCAGGGCCACTGCTTCTGCATAAGTCAAGTATAAACCACCCTGGTGTGGATTTTTTTCTGATAACTAGACTAATAAGTGCAAGGAATATTCCTTTGGTTTCTAGTCATTTACATTACTCATACATATGCTACTAATATAGAAAAATATTACAGCAGTCCTATATAATAAATCTGGAATTTGAAAACAAAGGGTGGTCAAGGCTTGGGGTCTTAGAAAATTCATAATGTCCATTTGGGGTCCTTTGCCCAAAATGTTTGGGAAACCCTGGGCTGGTTTATGAAAGGTAGATCGCATTCATGTTTGCACCAGCACAGCAATATGAATGGCTTGAACATTTTTCACCACGTAGTTCCTATGCCCTAAGACATGCCTCTGACACAGTTATTTATGGTGAGTGGGTCTTAGAAGAAGACATTCACCTTAAATCTTGATTGGTCAAGTGATTTTGGAGTGCTCTGAAAATTAGTCCCCTTGCTCCTGTTACTTGACACTTCAATGATAAGATGGCTAAGACTTGGCTTGAGGCTCAGAGCTACTGTAGAGAAAAACATACTGACTTGGCTACTGTAGACAACATTAAGGAGATATAAAGACACTGATAAATCAAGTGGATCCTTTGTACTTTGATGATGTGTGGATTATACTGAGGAATGGGGCAGAGACCCACTGTGGTTGGTCTATGGGGGACAACACTGTTCAGCAGTACAGTATGTTTAATACCATGTCATGTCCTTCATATCTTGTGGGACGATCAATCATGATGGATACTGCATTCCAATAACTGCTTTTCTCTCCTAAGATTGATCTTCTGTAATGGTGAGTTAAATGGGCAAAAGTATCTTTGTAGTTTTTTTATTAGCGTTTTTTTTATAAAATGAATATATCTCTTGTATTCTAAATTCTACATAAATTGTGTTAAAAGAAAGTGGACACACTCTAGGACACATTGTATGAAAAAATGGTTTTAATTTTGAAGGAGCTAATGTCACAATTTCAAAAACAGCTACACAAGTTATGTGAAGTACTTGGGTTGATTTGGCAGTTAGCACTATGACACAATATTGATTAGTGCAGCTCTATAATAGAACACTAGATGTGGAAAAATGTGTGGCTTACAATTAACTGTAAAAGAAAGCAACTATATTAGTTTTTTTAAAAACCCAATATATAAAATAGCCAAAATTCTGTAAATATCAACAGTAACTTTTAGTTGCATCGAGAATTACTCATTATATAGAGGAACAAGATTGAATGAGGTTTGGAGAAATAAATGCAAATTTTCCCCTGAAGAGATGACAGACATTAATATGTTTACTAAAATTTAACAGAAGTTATCTAGTAATCTAATGCTTCACCTTAATACTCATAATAATTCAGTGTTTTTATGGCTTTAGGCATTACTACACCTAAGATAAAACCAATAGGGAAAATTAAGGTGGGATCACAAGTAAAGACATATTTGAATGATCCTATGTTGAAGGCAAAGATTTTGACGAAGGTGAGTTACAATGTATCCATCATATTTATTCTCTTCTATTTCCCTGCAAATAATACAATAATAGAGTGTCTGTATGTTGCAAACACATTTCTCTGGGGGAATTTGAAACATTTGCGTACCTTGCAGTGCATCTCAATATATACATACTATCTCATTCACAACTCATACATTTCAAATTCCATTGAAATACAAATAACATCTTTTGAATGACTAATTTTTTGTAATTTCCAATTTAACTGATATAAAATAATGTTCCATTTATTTGCTCACCTTTCTAGATATATTAAATACAGTTGAGCAAAGGTACATCTAAATTTTATGGTCTAAAGGTACATCTAAATTTTAAGGAAGTGACGTCTTTGTTTCTTGGATGTTTACAGTTAGCTTTCAAGCAGTGGTGAGTGAGATTGCGATAACGTATGATTAAAAATGTCATTATTAAAATTAGGACCATGTTGTTCAGTGGTTGGATGCTCCCCCAGGACCAGAACTAACATACTTTTGGAAATTAAAGTGTTTAGATTTCTGAAAAGCAAAACAAAACTAGGTGAAAATTTCATGTGAATAGCCTCATTGGAAATATATTTACTGGAAGAAAAAAAAAATCCCCCACTGTATAGCTAGCTAGCATTTTTGATACATTTGTAGTGAAAATGCCAGGTTTTGTATTTCGACTGCATTTCTAAATGTTCTGTGGGTTATAATTAGGAAAGTAGCAGTTCACCAGTAGCACTGTAACTTGTTTGTTATGGTTTATGACATTGAAATGGTCTTGATTCTCTACTGCCTCTTATGGGCATTAGACAGAAATTCACTAGACAAATTCACTAGACAGTAGCATTTAGCACAAGTCAAGTGAGATACGAGCTATGATCCATCCATCCATCCATCTTCTACCGCTTACTCCTTACGAACTATGATAAAAGAACAAAAACAGTGTACCTTTCTTAAAGAAATTCCTAAATCCTCTGACCAAGTATATGGCTGTGCCTTCTGTCTATTAAATAAATGCCAGTCCTTCAGGCTGAAAAATAAGGATCAAAATATTCTGCCAGTAGTTTGGCATTGTGACTCAAAAAGTTGTTTTTCATTTGACATCTGAAAGCTAGCTACTGTTCCAACTGCCGTACAATACTGATAATGCTCTTACACTTAAGAGGGCTGAATGGCAGACCTTGTTAAATAATATTATTATGTTTTTTCATTATAATGTCATATTTGATCAAATATATTCTTATATATATATATTACTTTTTGCCTTTCTTATATGTTGATATGGTAGAAGATGTGTCAATGGGCAATGCTGGTGTGAAGGTGATCCTGCACAAGGATATGTATTTGCAATTAAGTGACTAGTCGACTTAATCCTTCACATGGTATTCATACGTTGCCATAAAATTCTGCTACTCTATGGATCATGCTGAAGTTTGAACAAAATGGTTTGACTTAATATCTGCAGCAGTACTGTGCAAGCCATTTCTTTCTAATTTGTTTATTAACTTTTATTGCATGCCTAAATGGAATAAAAGTTATTTGCCAGATTCAGATGCTCCTAAACAAATTGTTATAAAGTATGAGTTTTGTACCTTATCAACAAAGACTGTACTATCTTTTCTAATATGATGCATTTAATATGGAAAAATATTTTCACCGAAATATTTCAGAGAATTTTTTTACACTAGTTTACACTAAATGTCTAATATTATGTTCTGTTGGAAATATGCCTTAACTGTTAAAATATTTTGGAACCTTTAAAAATAACTCGACTGCTTCTATAACTTTGGCTTATAGTGTATATCACTGCTCACTGTCATAAACCCATACAAGGAAATAAAAAGTAATAATTTTGACTCCAGATCAGGAGTAGGTAAAGATATACTGGTGATCTTATCTATATTATATATACATACCATAGATAATGCCTCCCTGAGGGCCATGTTGGAATGTTCCCAAGTTGAAGTACTGTAGAACTCCTAAGCATTAGATCACCTCATCATACTCTTTCCATGCCATCGTGCTCTTTGCCTGACATAGCAATTCACATTCTATGTCAAAACATATTTGACAGTTGGGGTCTAATTCTAAAATCACCAGATACCAAATGTGTCACTCTACATTTGTCACTCTACATTAAGGGTGGGGATCCTTATAGACTCTGGAACAGAAATGTACTCAGTGTGTCTCCACCGATTTATTTCACATTGGAGTACAACCATTTTTCTTTTTTACCGTTATGGACAAAACACCCGTTTCTTTTAAAACATCATATTTAAATGTTTTGTCTATTTCCTAAATAAACCTTCAGACTTAAGACACGATCTTTGGAGTTGTTGACACTCTGCTCAGGGTTAAACAACAACGTCTTTACAATATCTTCATGAATAAATTATCAAACTAACATCTTGGGGGTTTTTTTCTCTGAGCAAAAATCAGGTCCTCTCTCATTTCAACAGGTCCTCTTGTTGGTGAATACAGAGCATTCCTCTAGGGGTATTAGGATTTCTTGGAGCAGCCATTGTAACAGATAGTTGCAGAGTTTCTTCTGTGTTTTAACTACAATGTCTTAACCATTATTTAAGCACTGAGACGCACGACTCTCTCCTTAATTCGTTAACATAAACACATTTGTAAGCATTCTAGTCAGCAAAACCCCCAGAAATCAAATTTCTCTGTCTTTCACATTCAGACAACTGCCAGGAAAGACCACACATTCATGTCAAACAGTGTTACCAGAGGTCATAAATTTACACGACTTGACTGTCAGCCAGTGGGGACATGGGATGTCAAAGCATAGATAAAATCTTATGTATTTAGCAACAGTTCTGTGTAAGTATCCTCGTTGGTGAACCTTGTTTCCAAAAACTTGTTTATAGTTGAAACAAAATGCATGATTATTTTAAAACACCATCTTTTAAAAAAGGGGTGGGGTTTTTTTTTTTACCCTTAAAGTACCTTGTTTGGAAAGTAGGCTATGTAATAAATATTTTTAATTTTCTTCAGACATATTGTCACTTCAGTCTCCACAAGGAGTAACACCGATAGTTTTGGTCTTTATTTCAGTAAAAGAGAACAACGTCCTCTACAGCCTTGAAGAAATGTAGAAATGTTTTACACATCAGTGTTTTTCTCAACAACATAGGCAATAAATGTTATCTGTTCATTTCTTGACAGAAGGATTACACAAATCATACACATAGGTAGCTACACACACATAAAATGTCCACAATTCTAATACATCTACCACAATCAGACATCAGGTCTAGTATTTTCTGATAGATTAGTTACACAAACTGATAATTACCACAAAAGTAATTTCAGGAACAAAGATTCACTTAAACCACAAATGTACACATTGGTAGGGGTCGTAAAACACTGAAACACATGACTCGTCGCTGAATTCAATAACATAAAAACATTGTAAGCATTCTGGTCAGCAAACCCCCAGGAAACACATGACCCTATCTCTCTCTCTCACACACACACACACACACACACACACACACACTTCAGACACATCAGACACTGTCACCAGAGCTCATAAATTAGGTTACCTACAGACCTGTCGGTCAGGAAAACATAAATTAGGGGCACATAGCCTACAGAAACTGTCTGACGGTGAAACACGTATATGGGCGTGGGTTTAGAGAGCGAGAGTGAGAGCGAGAGAAAGGTGTGTCTGAAACACGTATGTATGGGCGGGGTTTAGAGAGAGAGAGAAGTGATTCGGTTTTAACATCATTAATGCTTTAACCCAGTGAATGGAGGACACCTCGCGAAAACTTATTTTCTAGTTTAAACAGTACGGTGATTCTTTTAGCCAACACTAACATTTTTACCTCATAAGGATCTTTGTTTAGAAGTCATGTAATACGCGCAATTCTTTTTAAACAGCTCTTTTAATAATTTTTACCTCCTAAAGGTTTATGTTTAGAAGGTATGTAATACACGCGATTCTTTTAAACAGATTCCTTTTTAAAAAAATAAATAAATAAATAAATAAATAATGATTTACCTCCTTAGGGCAAACCGGGCTCCCTAAAAATTTTATCAAGATTTGTTTTCATTTATTTCACAACAAATATTCTACTCATATATGTACACATTCAAACATCATGCTTTTTCTAACAATGTGGTTACACAAACGAAATACCCCACACAGTAACACATGCCCAATATTAATCATTGACACGCTTTTCATACATCCCCCCCCCCCCCCCCCCCCCAAAAAAAAAAAAAAAAAAAAAAACTGAGTCATTAACATAAACACCTTTGTTGGGGGCTACTCCCACACACACCGCTCTCCACCACTGCCCAGACACACAGGGGCCAGATTGACCCACTGATACAGTCGATAGAGTTACCCCCACCCCTGGTCATAAATTAGGTTACCTACAGAAACGTCGGCCAGGGAAGCACAAAGGGTCATAAATCAGCACACTGATTGACAGTTTGACAGAATGTGTACTACTGATACGCGCTCAACTAAAATTTGTTTGTGGCTGTGTCTTTATTAATGTTGTCCTGCCCCAAAACCTATAGACAGAAGCTGCTGCTGAAATACCTATGCACATAGTATGATGGACTTTTTGGCTTCATGATATTATTTTTACATAATGTTCAAGACAGTAAACAGTTCTGGATGTATCTTCTAAATACTATTTTAAAGATGAGTCTTAAAAAAAGAAACCTGGGGGAACTTGCAATGTAATCATCACATTACGTTTTCAATGTTGTTACTGGGCATTTAATTAATTTTAGCATTCTAATGCCTTTAACTAGTCATTAAAAAGATAGCGTACTTATATAAACTACTTAAGTGAAAAATACAACAACTTGTTCAATTCAATTCAATTCAATTTTATTTGTATAGCGCTTTTTACAATAGACATTGTCTCAAAGCAGCTTTGCAGAAAAATTTCTTTACAAAAAACTTGTATCAACAACTTGTATCTTTTGGCCCTTGAGCAATTAGATAATCAAAGAAACCGTGAGAAGAATGATGTGACCAAACCGGCAGCTTTAGGGATGATGCCCGGCAGGAACAGACTAGCTGCAGTGCCCACACTGCTCACTACCTTACTGAGTACAGACCGCTTTGACTGGTCCTCATTGTTCATCTCTCCTCTCAGTCTTAAAATCTGTTGATTCATCATATCAGCTTTTTCCTTAAATCCTTTTTCCAGCAGAGCGCTCTGTTCCTGCAAAACACACGCGCGCGCGCACACACACACGGAGTAAGTATATCAAAACATTTCAAACACCTTTGGGTTTTTTGTGGATAAAGTGCACTTTATTGTTTCAAAATTATACCCTAGTACAGTAGTGAGCAAATACATTTATTAGGAAGTGATTTGGGGAAGTCAATTTTGGCTAATCATGTGAAATATTCCTGAAGATATTCATAAAGGCAACTTAAAGCTGGTATATGTTTGTGAGGAACACCTTATGGCTTCTACACACTACACAACTTTCAAAGACATCTGGTTGTGGTACCGTTCGCATCACACAATTGTCTGTCTTGTCATGGAAGTCATACGTAATTAAGTAATTTTTCAAATTACACGAGCAATCATCGACATGGGTGAACACATTACAAAACATTTCACCACTGACGAATCCCTGACGACGCCTGGACTCCAAATTACGTTTCACCCCAGAGTACAGGTGAGAAGTGATATGAGAATTACACAAGATCGCATGTGAGTAGGCGTGTTTGTGCTTGTCGGGGCGGGGTTTTGAAAATGGCGGACCGCAAGAAGCTTGCGATATACTTAAAAACAAAGTGAAAAAAAAAGACTATGGAGGAGGGAATTGTTGGGGAGATGCAGGCAGCAAGACTTGGAGGTACATCAGGACTCATCCCTCTGAGACATCCCGGGCCGTGCCGCGTTTTTTGCTCTCTCATTGGCTGCACTTCTGTTCAGTCAAAACACATTCACCGTACACAATTTGGAATCGCACACAGGTCCAGGTATGAACATGCTAGATATTTCGCTGACAGCGGCGATGCGTTGGCGCTTCTCTCAGATCGTGTCTTTGATCATTCATACATTGCGTTCATCACTCATAAGAGCGAGCTATAGTTTGCCTACGCTTTCGGGCGTTTGTCGGTGATCTCCACAAAACTGTCGGCGAGTGAAAATCAGGCCTAAAATCGTGTAGTGTAAACTCGGCACAAGAAATAAGAGGTATCAAATATCTGCCAAATAACTGAGACCGGAAAACCTACTGTGGGTAAAAACCCAATGAACCATTAAGGTTTATAATACAAATGTGATGTTGCTTTATGATCTATTAATATTAATATATTTTACTACATGTATATTGTTACTATTTATAGTCATATATTTTACTGTAAATGCTTGGTGTTGACATTTTCAATTACAAATGTGTATAAAATGTGTATAAATAAACTGTATGTTGGATTCTGATAGTTCTGATGTCTTTCATTTCTTACCCTAAGTTTAGCCGTCAGCACTCGTTCGTTATCTTCCCTTGCTGTCTTCCTTTCTTTCTCCATGCGTTCCAGCAGCTGGTTTATGTTTTGCTCATAGGTCCTCTGCTGGTCCTGGAATGCCTGCTCCTGAAGCTTCTTCTTCCTCATTAAAGATTCGTTCTCCAGTTTTAGAGCATCTTTTCGCAAACGCTCCACTGGGAAGCATATAAACACATCTGGTTATATACACAGACACAGTAAAAAGAGATTTGAAACATTCTGAAGTACTGTGTGACTTTTTTTTCCAGGTTTCACCACAGTTATGCACACAATCCTGATGTGTACCAAGTTCCTCTCTTAGCACTAAATTGTTGAGACACCTGAGTTTGAGAATAGCTAAAAGACATGCGTGTATGTATACCTTCTTTTTTCTGTTCTGTTTTAGTGAGGTGCTTATCAGCTAAAAGAATGTTCTTCCCAAACTGATCCTTCTCCTTTAGATACTCACTCAACACTTCCTCACTCTGTAAAACACACACACACACACACACACACACACACACACACACACGTATTGTATTTCACCTATGAAATAGCAATCCACCCAATTTTCTTATTTCTCTGCACCTCTGTGATTTGTGAGCGTAAACTGAACAAGGGTAACATTCAATATTCCAGTAACTTCTTTTAAGAATGTTTATTAACAAAATTAACTGGAAAATAAAAATATTGCAGGAAAGGTTGTCACCATCATTAAGCAATGTTATTGGAGCTTCAATTTCAAAGTTTTCAGAAATATTTAAAATATTATAATAGTATTCACAATTATTAGATCCACATTTATATAAAGAAATAAATAACTTCTGACAATCTACGTCATTCTTCTGATTTTGTAAGGGATTGTTCAGACAAAAAAGAAAATGTATTTGCTGTCATACCATCATCTGTTTGTGTGTGCGTGCTCTGTATTCATTTGTGCAGCTCTGGAGTTTATCACGGTACTCTGTGTATCCTCCAGGGTGCATAAATGAACCATCATTCATAGCCTCCTCCAGAGGAGTAAACACCTGTGTCAGCTCCAGCTTACACACATTCGAACATTCTTCTCGATTTTGACCACACAGCTCCTGATACACAGTCTGGATCTCTTCCTTGTAGTGGAGAGAGAGAGAGAGAGAGAGAGAGAGAGAGAATACTATGTATGACCACTAATCTTAAATGTTAATACAAAAAGTCAGAAGGTTTTACAGACCAATTTTATTTCTCTGTGTGTATTTGTGCGTGTATGCTTTGTGTTTGTAAGGTACCATGAGCTTCAGCTGTGCTTTTTGCTCAGTATCATTGAAGGAAATGCTGATGAAGGCATCGATAGCTGCAGTCTCTGCTTTTCTGTGGATATCTGAAAGCTCAGATGGGTCAAGTGGAAGGCAATCTAACTCAACCTGACTCTGGTAGACCTGCAGGCCCTGTTTCACTGCCCGCTCATTCTGGATCTGAGCCAAAGACACCACTGCATTCTCCAGACAAGGAATCCGGCCACTACGAATTGCCTCCACATACAACTCTGCCAGAATGCACAGAGCTGACAAAACAAGCAAAAATCCTCACATTTTAGACAGCAACATTGCCAATTTAATAAATAATCTGCCTTTCATTCAGAATGGAGCTGTAATGGGTGATTTCTGACCACTGCCTGTGAGCATCTGCCCCCCTGTTAAGGTTTTTGGCTTGGCACTGCTAAACACATAGTTGCAGAACTCCTCAGCACGCTGCAGAAATCGTGGCCTGAGATCCGTCTCAGACAGCTCCTCCATTCTTGCCAGGTCATCATCTTCGGCTGGCCGTGGGAATACAAAACACCGACGTTCTGCGAAAAAGTGACGCAAACAGCGCCTGGGCAGGTTGAACTTCTCAAGACTAGAGGAAGAACCTAGAAATTTAAGAAAGGATTAAGGTTTAAACATGTGTTTGCCATTTTAGTCTCCATAGTATGACACATTTATCTAGTGTGTAAATCAATATGTGGCACCTTACAGGACTTATCTCACCTGTTCTGTGTATGTGTGCAATACAATTGTAAAAAAAAATCTAGCTGGGCTAAAGAATACATTATTAAGAGGTGTGGTTGGGTAATATGCACTCAAATCTGCTCCTCTCATTCTTTTTAAAAACTGAGCACAGTGGCCCATGGTCAGATTTCACATCAATATTTTGGAGAGAACTAGCTGGATGCAACATCAGGACAGGCTCTTTCCCAGTGACTCTTAGTCCATAGGCCAATTTTCCCCTGATTTTCTCCTGGCTAAAGATGTTGGCTTCAATAATTATTATTACCTAGTGGTCAAAATGGGAACTGCAACAACGACTGCAACAATGCAACAAAGAACTGCAACAAGTGCTGATATGGGCAAATTTATGGGGTTACTCTAAAAATGTAATAGATAGCAGCCTATAGAATAAGTCAAGTGATCTCCCTGATTTTGTTTGAGGCGTCTAAAATCTGTTGACCTTTGCTGTTTCTGACAAACAAAATAGTGACTTTTATAACATTTCATTACTAGTAGTATAACATTTAATTAAGAATGTATTTAAAATAACTAAATAAATAAAAACTCATTTTACAAATATAACATGCTCAACTACATCGTGAGCCATAATCTGTTTTAGCATCTGAATATGTATGTACAGTAGCTTGCAAAAGTATTCAATATTATTGTAATTCATCAGATTTGTCTGAACAACAAATGATAAATACACATATTCTTCCTGTCAGTATTTTTATTGAAAACTCATGTTCTCTTACAGTGAATTTTCAATGTCAAAATTAATTATCGGTCAGCTATACATTATATGGCCAAATGGTTGTGGACAATTGACCTTCACATCCATATGTGGGTCTTACCCAAACTGTTGCCAAAATGTTGGAAGCACAGACTTGTATCCAATGTCTTTGCAAGCTGTAGTATTCAGATTTCATTTAACTGGAACAAAGGGACCCAACTAAGCGAGGTCCAAAAAACATGGATTTGCCAAGGTTAGTGTGGAAGAGCTTGAGTGGCTGGCTCAGATCCTTGACCTCAACCCCACTGATCACCTTTGGGATTAACTGGAATGTCGACTGGAGTGCCAGGCCTCCTCATCTGACATCAGTGCCTGACCTCACTTATGCTCTTCTGGCTGAATGGAGAATTACCCACAGCCAGGTTCCAAAATCTAGTGGAAAGCCTTCCCAGAAGAGTGGAGGTTATTATAAAAACAAAGGGGGACTAAATCTGGAATGGGATGTTCAGCAATCACATATGGATGTGATGGTCAGGTGTCAACAATACTTTTGTCTATAATAGTGAATTTCAAAGAAAAGCACAAACTGAAAAATGCTACTTCATAAGTATCCAACCTACAGGTTCCAGAAGCTCCAGATGAAATATCATGTCTTAACAAGGACACAATTGACTTATAATTGGCCTTCACTTGTGAAATTTTAAAACAGCTCCCATTCTCTGGACAAAAAAACATCTCAGTTGAACTGACATTGAAGAGACTGTCAGTATGAAGGAAAGGAGTGAAAATGAAGACTAAGCAGCATTTTAAGGAAGTTAAAGTTAAGGTTTTAGGATTTCATAAATTATGAATAGGGTATAAAATGATATATAAGAGGATGGACTTCCCTGTAAGCACTATTGAATCAATAGTGAGGAAGTGGAAGTTGCATCGCACCACCCAACCATTACCTAGACAAGGCCCTCCCTCAAAACTCAAGACTGCAAAAACAAGACTGACACTGGTGAAGGAGCACCAGGCAACCATATCACGAGGTCTGCATAACTGAGGACTGTACGGGATGGTGGCTAGAAAGAAACTATTGCTTAAGAAGAGCAGTATGAAAACATTACAGTGACCCAGTAAAGATGTGTTTTTTTGCTGAGAAAAGACCAAGATCAAGATTCTATATTTCGTTTCAAAGTGCTGTGTGTAGTCTAATTTAGGCTATACCCCAGTAACAGCATCCCTACAATGAAATATGTTGGTGGCAGCATCACACTCTGGGGATGCTTTTTTTCATTCTCAGAACCTGGATTTCCTGACAAAATTGAAGGAAGAATAGATGGAGCAAAATACAGGGATATATTACAAGAGACCCTGATTCAGTCTGCTAAAATAAATAAATAAATAAATAAATAAATAAATAAATAATTGTGGTGGTACAGTGGTCCCAAACACAAGACTAAAGTAATGCAGGAGTAGTTGTATACAAAAAGGTGGCTGAGTGGCTAAGTCCAGATTTGAATCCCATTGAGAATCTGTGGCACTGTTTGAAAATTGCAGTCAACGATGTCCAACCAACCTGAAGAACCCTAAGCAAATCTGCCAGGAAGAACGAATGGGCAAAAATCACTCCCAAACAGTGTGCAAAGCTGCTAGGACCTTACTGCAACTTAAAGCTGTTATTGCAGCAAAAGTGGGTCTACCAAGTACTTGTCCAAAGGGTTTAATACTTATGCCAACAGCATTTTTCAGTGTTTACTTAATAAAGATCTGTTTTTAAGGGGATTTAACACTTTTGCATAGCACTGCATATATATAACAAAATGTGTAATAAACTGTAACTACAAAATACATTCAGTATGTACATCTGTCTATTGGTGATTGCCAGGCTGCAATTGCAATGTAGATCAATGCTCTGCTCTGATGGGATTCCTTTTATGATCCTAGTCATTGTAGTTTCCATAGTTAGAAGAAAACTCTGATATCTGAATGACAGTTTAGTGCAAACATTACTTTCTTCATATTTTTATTGCCAAGAGTCTAGTTTACCTACTTTAATAAAATAATTTATGTCAATAACTAGTCATTTGAAAATAGCCATACATGCAGGAATATTTAGAAACCATAGCACCTGTCTTTGCTCACCAGCTTTAAGCTCCAAAGCACGTTCCAGATATTCATCAGCTGTGATAGCCCTGCCTTCCTTCTCCAACTTCAGCGTGAAGTCTCGCACGGACCAGATGAAGGAGGGGAAGACTCGCATGAACTCTGCTGAGTCATCATCGCCAGCACCTCTCTGTGCTTTCACTCGGATGTTCTCAGTCAGTTCTGTCACATAGCTGCAGGGAGTATTGTTCAACAAAACAGCACTATCATGTGTATCTTATGTTTGTGTACTGTATTTGTGTGTTATTCAGTAAAGGATACTGTAGCTTCTCGAGTGCATTGTTGTCTATGACCCCAAGGCTGTTGTAGACCAGAGTGCTACTGAGCAGGACAGCCAGGCAGAAGATCCATGTGTCATGCTTTTCATCACCCTAAAAGCCATTAAACGTGATTTGGTGTGCTTAAATGATCTGACACAGATCATCACACTCTATAAAGCTGACTATCATTTTTCCTCAATCATCAGTACAAGCAATCATTAAAAAAAAAAAAAAATTGGCATTCTACTGAAGCATGTGATTGATCCATACATACAGCATCAGTGTAGCAAAAAAAAAAAAGTCATCCATTAATATAAACAATTATATAACTGTAAGCTTATCAAAATGACCTGGTTTTTATTTTATTTTTCTATATTTTACATGACCAACTCACAAAACTATATATATTATAATGCGACTTGGATTTGTTGAGCAATTTTAATGACTGTGGAAAATTATCATCATGAAAGTGGGAAGGGGAGAAGGAAGAGATTATCACTATTATCACTATTATCACTATTGTCACTGTTGTCACTGTTGTCACAGGAGATGATGTTGGTATTGTGTTGCTATGGAGATATTGTCCATACCTTGTCCACATCACCGAGTCCCTCAGTGTCCAGCAGCACCAGAGTGTGTCCTGATTTAATGGGGTGTGGAACACACCACATCCAGATGCCTTTAGTTTTTGACTCTATGGTGCTGCCTAGTGCAAAGCCTGAAACAACCACAAAAATACAACTTATGTAGTGTAAGTGTAAATAAAACATTATTTTAACCTTTGTGATGAAGGCATGTATGCAATGTGTGGTAACACTATTTGGATAGACTTTTCTTAGACACTGTATATTCTGTCATCTTGTGGACTATAATTTAATTTAAATGTATTTTTAACTAGTATGTCATGTTTCAAGGTTGATTTGGAAGCAATCGCAGATTTTCAAACAGTTTATTAAACAAACAAACAATAAAACAGACACTAAGACAACTTGGCATAATACCGAGGCAAAAACTAAACATAAACTAAAAAAAACTAAACTAAACTAAAAAAAGATCAATGAACACGGTAACATGGAACACGGTTTTTTAAGACAAACGTAAGACAGAGAAGCAGTGCAAAAATGGCTATATATAAGTGTGCTCGTTAACAGAAAAGTGATTCAAGTACAGGTGGTCATGTGACATACTGTAGTACAGTGCAGTGGCTGATGGGAACTGAAGTCCAGCATTACCTCCTTGATATATGACATAGTAAAAATGCATAATTGACAAGTATTCATCACCCTTTCTTTTAGCAATTTAAGGTCAGAGTATTTACTGCTCGTAGATATAAAGAAAAAGCCAAGAACCACATTATGTGACCTACAGGCTTCTGTAAACACATTAAATGTTTATGTTCATGATAGCACAAAATGGGAAAAAGACTGCACAAGTATGGCTTTCATGGAAGGGTGGCTAAGAAAAAGCTCCTTCTCTTCAAAAAGAATATAGCAGCATCATTTAAGTTTGCAAAACAGCATCTGAAACAAACTCCAATTCTGGAGCAATATGCTCCAGCAATATGCACTGCACCACGCTTGGTGAAAACCTAACACAATGTATCACCACAAAGACCCCATACCAATGGTCAAGCATGATGGTGGAGGGGTAATGATTTGTGCTTGTTTTGCAGCCACAGGACCAGCTGATCACAAGCACACCAGCAAAACATACATCTGAATTGCTAAAGAAGAAAAAAAACAAGGTGGAATGGTCAAGTCAAAGTACAGACTTCAAGCCCATTCAGATGCTGCGTGTCACAATGGAGAGGATGATCTGGATGCAATTGCAGTTGAAACAGTTTTAATAAAAATCAGCAAACAGTTCCAAAATAAATGGCAAGTTCAAAGTCAAAGGCAGGCAAGGATTCAGGCGATCAGTAAACAGGATTTCATAACAAAAACAAAACTTATCAAAAAACTGGGATCACAAAGTACAACAAAAGGCTTAATAAAGTCTTTACTTCACAAAGTCTCTTTCTAAAGGGCGGTGTGTGTGTGTGTGTGTGTGTGTGTGTGTGTGTGTGTGTGTGTGTGTGTGTGTGTGTGTGTGTGTTTATTTAATAGAGCTGTGCATAAATGAAAGCCTTCAAACATCAATGAACTGAATCAATGTTGTAAAGAAAAGTGGGACAAATTTTCTCCAAAACAATGTAAGAGACTGATAAACTCCTACAGAAAATGCTTACTTCAAGTTATTGTTGCTAAAGGTGGTTCTACATGTTACTGATTTATATGGTGTATGGTAAACTTTATTAGGATGTGAAGGTCAGTGTTACCAAGGTGTTATAGGCTAATATCAAATTAACCTAGACTGCTAGATGTGTAATGTGTTCTTCACATGTTGATTCTTACCTGTTTGTTTTCCTGCTAGGCGGTTCATGAGGTAAGACTTCCCCGTGCGGTAAAGCCCTACCACAGACACTACAATAACTGGCTGAGTGATCCCATCCAGAATCTCTTTAGCTTCCTTCACGACACATAGCCGTCCTTCAGAATCGCTGCTGATCAGACATACTGGCTCATCCATGGCTTTGAACATCTGAACATCATCACCACAACACAGTTAATATATGTTGTTTAATTCCAATACAACACCAAGGCAAACAACACATTTCACATAGAATAATTCTGTTAGCAATGTCTTTGCATTAATATATTATTATTATTATTATTATTATTATTATTATTATTATTATTATTATTTGTTTATTTTAATACCTTTTTAAAGGTGGCTTCATCATGGGGCGTTCTTCTCCGCTTTGGAGCTTTCCTCTGATGGCATCTTGATGGCATCTCAGTCTAGAAATAGTTGTCATTTTGAAGAAGAAAAAAAAACAGCAGATAATTCTTCTCTTTTCAGTTCAAAGGTGACAAGACTAATATGTCCTATTAGATTGTAGCAAGCTAATTTAGATAGCAGCTACCATTCTTCTACAGCTAACAGGAAAACTTTATTAGTAGACACTGATAAACATACATTCTCATACGGAGATACAATGTTTTTTGTAGAAGTATCTAATCAGCATATTTGACTGCCTGTCCGACTGGTATTTCTGTTATCCATTTTACATTCTTCATGCAGTATCTTTCTTGTTTAACTGTGTAATTGAGTTGTAGGTTTATTATAACATATTTATACATTCACTTTTGTGAACTTTTACAGAAAAATATTTTTTTAACAAAGTGTTGTTTAAGTAGCACTTTGGTCTGGTTTCTCTATATAAACAATATTTTTTTAAATTGTCATAGGACTATTGTTGGGTAAAGAAAGTTATTTTGCTTTACTAGTTTACTAAGTTTTAAATAAAGTTCTAACAGCTAATTTCTACAAAAAATAGTCTTTTTGTTTAAAATAGGATATTTTGCTCTAAGCATCAAGTGTCATAAAGGCCTTTTGAGTTTTGAGACACTCCACATGAAATCACACACCTTGACATGTACACAGTCACCAGACTTCTGACACACACACACACACAGAGAGAGAGAGAGAGAGAGAGAGAGAGAGAGAGAGAGAGAGAGAGCGACAGACAGACAGACAGACAGACAGACAGACAGACTCTACAAGAGACTTTCACTTTGTCCAATGCACCTGATGTTACCAAGACTTTCTCTGTTATTGCTGATCTGGTTTGACCTTGCTTTGTTTCCTGATTTCTGTGCTTAGTCTTTGCTCAGTTTGTCCTGAGTTTGTCCTGACTTAAGCCTGTTTTGAACATTTTGGTCTTGAACCTGTCTCTCGTTTTGGATTCGTCTGCATTTATCATTAAAGTAAAGATAACTTTACTATGATTGCATCAATCTCAGCCTTCTCCATCATGACAATCACTTAACAAAATATTATTGTAATATTGTGTATTGTATTATTGTGTACATAAAATACAAAAATAATATTGGAAATAAAATCCCAAAGGAATCAAAAATGTATACATATATCTTATTATATATTATTAAAACATAAGTTGATTATAATTAGATAATACATATTTCCTCCATATAATACATTTTCCTCCACTAGAAAGGGTCCCTAGATGCAAAATGGTCTTGAGTGTGCTAGTTTCCCAGATTTGTGGTATTTGACCGCCATCTAGCGGGAGAATAATAAATTGATAAAAACTTCACAATTTAGCCTGGTCTTAATATAAATTTAAAGACTCAATAAAAAAAATAAAATAAAATAAACCGTCAGAATATATATATATATATATATATATATATATATATATATATATATATATATATATATTGCTTGATTGAAAGATTATGCATACATTAATTAAAATATCGTGTATAAATCAATTCAGTTGATGAATGTTAAGTTACATTTGTACAACTATATATATATATATATATATATATATATATATATATATATATATATATATATATATAAAGTCGTGCATCAACAATATCGTTTGTAATATCAACTATCAAGCAAGTAATATCAAATAGTAATATCAAATATCAAGCATCAACTATATTGTTTGTAAGCATTTTGCAAGAACAAATTAAGTATCAAACAAATTCATACCGTATAGTAAGCAAACCGTTACTTGCTCTTGCTGCAAAACACAATGGTGGTGAGAGGCATTCAGCAGCTTTTATAGGCTATGTTCACCCCCAAACACGTGTGAGATGACGTGGTGATTTACGGTATATGGGGGACTTTCCGAGAAATCGAAGAGAATGCTGTGTGTTTACTTTCACCTTCACTGGCATCCTGATATTACTGCTGTTAATATCACGCCCTTCTAAGGATGAACTCTATGCAAACATAAAAATGCTTACTACTAGCCTATAATTTATTAACCTGTGTGGAATAAGCAGTACAGACGATGAATGGATGGATGATTAATTTATTGGACAACAACACTACAATCAATGTACAGTCCCCTCCCAAGGTATTGGAACAATGAGACTAATTCTATTGTTTTTGGTATAAATTGAAGACATTTGGGTTTGAGATCAAAAGATGCAAATGAGACAATAGATCAGAATTTCAGTTTTCAATTTAATTTCCTCATATTTACATCTAGATGTGTTAAACAACTGAGATCATGGCACGTTTTGTTTGAACCCACCCATTTTTTCAAGTGATCAAAAACATTGGAACACAGTAAATGGTTTGCACATATAACTACCTTACCTTATCGGTTCTACAAATCACTTTACACTGCTTCTCATTCACCCATTCACACCCACGGCAGCAGAACTGTCATTGCATGAGCACATGGGCCAGGGATCAAACCACCAACCCTGCGATTAGTGGACAACCCACTCTACCACCTGAGCCACAACCACCCAACATGTGAGTGATTTGCTGCCCAGGTGTGTACTGTTAAATTGTTTAAATAATGAATAGATCTGAATGTCTACTTTTGGTTTGAGCCCTAGATTTTGCCTGTGAAGACTGCATTTGTTGTTAAAAAGGATAAACCAACATGAAGACCAGAAAGCTGTATATAGGAGAAAAACAAGCCATTTTGAAGCTGAGAAAAGAGGGAAAATCAATCAGAGTGATTGCACAAACATTGGGCATAGTCAATACAACAATTTGGAATGTCCTGAAAAAGAAAGAAACCACTGGTGTACTGAACAACTGACACCAAACAGGTTGGCTAAGGAAAACAACAACAGCTGATGGCAGAAACATTGTGAGCACTGTAAAGAAAACCACCAAAATATCAGTTAGTGACATCACCAACAACCTTCACAATCCGCCATTTGAAGACAACTTCAAGTGCAGAAATACAGAGGCCATACCACAAGATGCAAACTATTTATGACAAGAATCAGAAAGCCAGACTGTAATTTGCAAAGAAATACAGAGGCACACAATTTCTGGAACCAAAGTTAACCTCTACCAAAGTGACAGAAAGGCCAAAGTGTGGAGAAAGAATGGATCTGCTCATGATTGAAAACATAGCCCATCAGTCAAGCATATTGGAGGTAGTGTCATGGATTGGGCTTGCATGACTTCTTCTGGAGTGGACTCACTAATCTGTCTTACAATTTGCAGAGAAATGCATCCAATCTAATTGGGAGCAACTCCATTATGAAGCAAGACAATGGCCCCAAAGCACTGCCAACACAATAAAGGACTTTATTAAGGGGGAAAAGTGGAAGGTTTTAGCTTGGCCAAGTCAATCACTAGACCTTAACCCAGCTGAGCATGCATTTCTTTCATGAAAGAAGCTGCAGTGCAAGCCTGGAAAAGCAACAGAAAAGAAAAATGCAACAGTATGGTGATGTCAGTGGGTCACCTGCTTCATGCAGTTACTGCAAGCAATGGATATGCAACCAAATGTTAAATGTTATGTACTTTCATACACTGTAAGTCCTATAAATTTGATCACCTAAAAATTGGGTAATCTACCACCAAAGGTGCCATGTTTTAAGTTGTTCAACACATCTATATGTTAATATTAGGAAATGAAAGCTGAAATTATGATCCATCATCTCATATTCATCTTTTGATGAATTTGACAGCCTCCCTAGTTATGTTCCTACCATAGGCTGATGGCGAGGTCTCCTAAGTCCTGCTCCTGCCTGAGGCCAACATGATGGCCTTCCACACCAAGTTCCAGTTTGAGTCCGACAATGAGGCCTCCCAAGTTCTGCTCCTGCTAGAGGCCTACGGCACAGCCTCCCAAGTTCTGTTCTTACCAGGGGTCGACAGCGTGGCCACCTCAGTTCTGTTCCTGCTAGAGGCAGACGGAACGGCCTCCCATGCCATGCTCATGCCAGAGGCCAACGAGGCAGCCTATCATGCTCTTCTCTTGTCTGAGGCCGACAAGACGGCCTCCCAAGCCCTGCTCAAGTCAGAGACCAAAGAGATGGCCTCCCAAGCCCTGCTCACACCTGAGGACGACGAGATGGCCTCCCAAGCCCTGCTCACGCCAGAGGCCGACAACACGGCTCTGAACCTGAAGCCTGTAAGTACATGGTATAAAACCATGGAACATTACAACCATGTAATTCTGAAATAGTTGAGCATTATTATAGTTTATTATTTTATCAGGTGGATAAATATATTTTTTAAATGTACATACATTATAATTTTTTTTGTTACCACACAATTTGCCAAATATAATATGTAACTTCAAACAGTATCAGACACCAGCTTTATTACTTTGAAAAATCTACTATCAATGTAATAAATAAATCAATAATTGTGTGTGTGTGTGTGTGTGTGTGTGTGTGTGTGTGTGTAATTGTATGTATGTATGTATGTATGTATGTATATGAAAAAAACAAAAAAAATTAAATCTATGTGACCCATTTGGCTTTCCATAGTCGAAGCTAATCCGTCCCGTTGTGTACATTTCGGAGTACATTAGCGAGACCGATAAACTCCGAAAGTTATCTGTAAGGTTTTAGCATCCAGGTATGACAAATCCGACCTTCCAAAGGTTTTTCTCCTATTTAACGTACCAGTTATGGACTATTCACAACTTCACCAATACACATGCAGTTTCACTATGAGGGGAATTTTATGACCATATTTAGGACTCGATCGTTTGCACAGAGCACACTCATTTGTTCTTTCACTTTCGAACAGGAAAAAGACAGAGTCAAAACCATACAACGGATCTCTCTGGGAGGACAACAGCCAAGGTAAGCGCGTTCACTGTGGTATTATAATAAGCAATAAAAACTAACGGTAATACATTTGCCACAACCTAATTGTGGTACGTGTATAGGTTGTTTTTGTTGTTGTTGTTGTGTTCTGACCGGGGATAAATACCATGGGCTTAACCACGCATTCTGGGAGGGGGGTGTCGTGTCCCCCCAATATACAGTAGAAAATATTTTCTATATGTCCTCCTTTAATGAACCCTGCCAACTGATCTGTGTTTTCTTCTTTGTACTCGACATCCATCATCCCAAAGTCAATGGTATGGAAGCCCGAAGCAGCCATGCATTAGTAATTTTTTTCTGTTGTTTTCTCGTGATCTCGACATAACAAAAGTTGTTTCCTCATGATCTCGATTTAATTTCTTGTATACTGGACATCCATCGTCCTGAAGTCAGTGGGGTTTTTGAATGGGTTTTTGGGTTAAATGTCGGAAATAAAGTCTGTGGTGAACACGAGCTCAAGATATGTTCTCGTTTTATACCCCACTCAGGATTTTTTTTTACAAGTTTATACATGTCTTGAAAAAGACGGTTGCTAACAAGTGGCTAAATGGGACTACATGTTGTCGGGGAAATTAAACGTCATCACGCCTAACAGGAAAACTCATCTACTACAACCTCGCAGTGTTTATACTCGTGCTATTGCAACTCAAACTTTCCAACTTGTAGATTTATCAGTTAATAGTATTTTTCAAATGTATTTTTTTAAAGTAAAGACTGAAAGAGTTGTCGGAAGCGTAGCCGTGGTGACGTTGCAGTCATGCGACCGTGGTGTAGTTCGTTTATAGTTCATAGGCCTCAAAATCTTATGAATCTTACCTTAATGAAAGAAACATATAAGAATCATAAACTTTTGTTGGTCATGGAGTTTATTTTCTGCAATAATCCAAAAGCCAATGGAAAAATACTACTGGCTTTTTGTCGAGGGAACCAGGGTGATGCTAACTTCTGGGGTGGTCTACAAAAATACGTCATCCCTACAGGATTGACGATTATCATATTAGTGTCGACGCTTGAGAGGTCGATACTCCTCTCTCTTAATGCGGATATAAAATTCATCTCTACAAGGGCCAGTTATTACATTTATGATATCAAACATGCCAACGTGCATGTAACACCAGCCCCATTCACATTCATTTCTCGGGATAAATTTACGTTGTGAGAAAACAGCTTTTGTTTATGTCAAGATCACGAGAAAATTAAGTTGAGATCACGAGAAAACAACTTATGTCGAGATGACACAAAAATTTAGTCGTGATTACAAGAAAACAACAGGAAAAAAATGTATGCTGCGGGGGTTTCTTCCAGGTACTCCGGATTCCTCCCCCAGTCCAAAGACATGCAAGGTAGGCTGATTGGAATGTCCAAAGTGTCCGTAGCGTATGACTGGGTGTGTGAATGTGTATGTGATTGTGCCCTGCGATGGATTGGCACACCGTCCAGGGTATACCCCGCTTTGTGCCCGTTGCTCCCTGGCATAGGCTCCGGGTTCCCCACAACCCGGTAGGATAAGCGGTATAGAAAATGGATAGATGTTGCCATTGGTTTGTGAAGGTTAAAATATTAATTTAACAGCTCAGTGTTGAGTTTACATTTGCAATTTCAAATCTTTTTTTTAATTTAATTACTTTCTGGACTCGGCCGTACTTGACTTGGACTCGGCCATTAAGGACTCAGACTTGAGTCCAACTCGGCACCTTTTGGACTTGGACTCGATTGGTTAAGGACTTGGTCTTGACAAAGTCCCAACACTACTAGCTTCTGAGGCCAAGGGTGTACTCACTTTTTCCACAGAATAATATCACATCTATTGATATTTCTGTTGAATAAATGATTGCAAAAAGCTGTATCAACTTTATTAATAATGGAACCACAGATTTTTCGACACTTATCAGACAGAAATCTGTGTGTTCTATAAAGCAGCAATTTGTTATTGTAGAACCCCAGTGTAGGAGAGTGTGGAAGAAGACTCGAGAGACAGTCGGAATCTTAACTTAGCTCTGGGCTCAGTTATTCTGATTCTGGTCTTAACTTTGTCTCTCTCTTGCTCGTGGGTTACAGGAGGCCCTGAAGGCACAAAACGACACACATTAGAAGTAAATTTTGTATAATAAGGCACAGGTGAGAATAATCATGCTTTACTTGCCGGTTCAACCCACCTCCTCTCCGTCCACAACTGACTCCCGATCATGCCCCCGTTGCTACAGTGATCTGGGGAAAATGTTTTTTTTGGTATATATATCATTCAGGAAATTATTGCTATTGCTTCAAGATTGATTGTCAATCCCACTGCAAACAGACTGTCACACTGAGCATGTGTTTTCATGACAGGGCTGGAGATAACCATGTGCAGCCCAATGCCAGAGCCTATTTGTTTGGTGGAAAATGTGAATGGTTCACTGCGTGTGAGTGATGCAGCCATTGAGTACCTGTACAGGATTAACCAGCCAGTGGTGGTGGTGTCTGTGGTGGGACTCTATCGCACAGGAAAGTCTTACCTCATGAACCGGCTGGCAGGAAAACAAGCTGGTGAGTTTGTTGTTAAAGGCATTTTTCTTTACTTTACAGTTGTGATAGACTTGGTAATACTGTTTATCTTGAAGGGTGATTTATTTTATTTTTTTTAGTTTTTGAGAATTGGACAGATAAGACCGTTACCCCAATACAGTTTTGTGACAGAATTTTTATTTTTTATCAGAAAAAACACAATTTCTTCCTTATGGCTTATAGAATTTGTAACTGGTTTGGACCAGTTGAATTATGTGCACAAAAGCTGCATTATGAGCAACATGTGAACACTTCTGTCAGCCCAAAATACCTAGAATACCAAACTTTATTTGGTTCTCAAATAATACTGAAGATTACTATTGTGACTGTTTGCAGGCTTTGCTCTGGGCAGCACCATTGAGTCGAAGACTAAAGGTATTTGGATGTGGTGTGTGCCACACCCCCATAACACAGGACACACTCTGGTGCTGCTGGACACTGAGGGACTGGGGGATGTTGACAAGGTGAGGACTCCATAGTAACGCAGTATGTGCAACATTCGTTATTGTAAATATGCAAATTAAAAAGACATTTACTTGAGACACATTGGAAAATGCAAAGATTTTATAATCGATAAAAGTTATCCTATCTTTGTAATTAAGTCTTTAAAATAGATTCAGCAGATGCATAATTGCATGTCTTACTCTTTCCATAGATATACAGTATCTCACAAAAGTGAGTACATTCCTCACATTTTTGTAAATATTTGATTTGATTGTTGCCATCGGTGTAGACATTAAGTGACACACAGTGACAACACTGAAGAAATGACACTTTGCTACAATGTAAAGTAGTGAGTGTACAGCTCGTATAACAGTGTAAATTTGCTGTCCCCTCAAAATAACTCAACACATAGCCATTAATGTCTACACCGATGGCAACAATCAAATCAAATATTTACAAAAATGTGAGGAATGTACTCACTTTTGTGAGATACTGTAAACCTCAAAAGGTCTGCATGAACATAGTTTAGTATAACAAAGTCTGTTATACACTTTTGAGAACATATAACTGTAATATATATAATGTTTATATTTTTTTAGGGAGACTCTACAAATGATGCTTGGATCTTCTGTCTAGCTGTTCTTCTCAGCAGCACTCTGGTCTACAACAGCCGTGGGACCATCGACAACACAGCAGTGGAACAACTACAGTATCCTTCATTGTACTGCACTAACATATATAGACAGTCCTTTAGTCAGTACTAAATACACAGATATTTCTCATCCAGTCATGATTCCTTAGCATGCTGCAGCTATGTCACTGAGCTTGCAGAGCAGATTAAGATCAAATCACCTGCATCCCGAGCAGCTGAGGAGAAGGAGGAAGAAGAAGACGCTCAGTTTGTTCAGTTTTTTCCTAACTTTATCTGGGCGGTGCGTGATTTTTCACTGGAGCTGGTGATTGATGAAAAGGGTCAAGTGACCGAAAATGAGTACCTGGATTTTGCCCTGCAGCTGAAGAAAGGTATAAATGACATTTCTACAGGGATGAACTGGGACAGAAATTTAGGCCGGGAGTCTCACACGCACCCAGGCCACCACATCCATACACAACATCTGACCACCGACTGTAATGTACACTCACTGACCACTTTATTAGGAACCTTTGTACATCTGCTCATTCATGCAAATATCTAATGACATGGTTGTAGTTGCCAGAATTTTCTGTCTGCCCTGTACCTGTAATTTTACTCCCAGTTCTTGGATGATTGTGTAGTGTAAGCTGACCTGTCAGAGCTAGCTAGCTAGTCACCAATTATCAATACTGACTATTACTTTCAGTTTACTTTAAGTTATAGTTGCTAACTACATAGCCCAAGGCTTATGCAAGGGTGTCATCTTTATAGGTTTCTTAAATACAGGCTTGAAAAATATCCACTGAATTTCAAACACACATTTGTTCAACTGTACTGTCCAGTAACTTCAGTTAGGCAGCCAGTTACAGCTTTATTTGCTAGATTGTGATATTGTGGTTAATATGACCTCATTAGATAATGTTAGCTGTGTTTGCAGATTAGACAACATTGTGCAGCATCCTCTTGGGAGGGCTTTTTGTTTTGAAGTGCTTTCACTCTGTTCCACCTGACCAGTCGTGTGTGACTACTGTATATGGACCATCATTTCTAGGAACTGCAGATATCGCCGGCCACTTGGCAGCATTGCAGGTTAAAAACAAAACGAACAAAAAAACCCAAGCAGGCCAAAATCATACGCAAGGCAGGCCAAGCCACTGGAATTTCTCCCAAACCTTCTGATGACCAATCCAGGCTTGCATTTCTTATTGAAGTCTACTATAAGCAACATACAAGAAACAAGGGGGGTCAACACTCTGTTTTAGGGTTCTATATGTAACCCGTAAGGGTTCCCCAGAGGGACAAACCAAATGTCACTTTTCCAGTGCCTTTAATAGTTTTAGATTAGAGATAGTTGTTCTATTGCTTTAATGTTCTTCAGTTTTGGACTGAAAATGTAGGTCCATTTAAGGTTTATAGGTGTTGCAGTGGGTGATATTTCTCCCTCGCAACCACATAGTTCCTAGTTTAATTCTGAGCTCAGGTCTTTGAGTTTTGTGCATTCTGCTTGTGTTTGCTTGGGTTTCCTCCCACCCCCTAAAACAAGCTGGCTGGTGGATTGAGTACACTAAATTGCACTCAGTGTGAATGTTTGTGATCTGTGTTGATGTTAACTGATATTTTTTCTGCACTGCAGGTCTTAGTATGAAGACCACGAACTACAATCTTCCAAGGCAGTGTATTCGAAACTATTTTCCAACCCGGAAGTGCTTTGTTTTCCCGTTTCCTGCCTCACAGGACAAAATGGTTCAGCTCGAGAGCCTGCATGAGAGTGAAATTTGGCCCAAATTTCTCAATGTTACACAGCATTTTTGTGACTACGTCTTTACTGCAAGCAAAGTTAAAACAGTTACAGGAGGATACAGAGTCACAGGGAGGAGTGAGCACTAAATTATTTCTTCTTTTAATATTTAGCATCCGTATAAACATTTTCACTAGTGATTCAAAATGTAGATCTGTTACTCTCTGCACTGTAACTGTGTGTGTGTGTGTGTGTGTGTGTGTGTGTGTGTGTGTGTGTGTTTTTGTTGACAGTGTTTGGTCACCTAGTGCAGTCGTATGTAGAGACAATCTCTAGTGGGAAAGTCCCTTGTCTGGAGAATGCTGTGGTTGTAATGGCGAGGATTGAAAATGAGGCAGCTGTGCAGGAGGGGCTTGAACTGTACACAAGTGGGATGGAACAGGTAACACTCACATGGAGGATGTAACCAAATATGAATACAGGTATGAATAGGAGGCACTTTTATAAGAACGCATACCAGGAAGAGGCGTGCATCATTGGACACAACAAAACGTGCAAGTTAGAGGTTTTATTTTCAGAAAACAAAACAGTCAGATATGAAGCTTGTGGGACAAACAAAGCGTGTCCACTAACTTGAACATGCAGCACTGTGCAGTGCATTTACAGCAGTCTGGTTTGGGTTACAGAGGTTTTAATTATTCTACTAGTTTATATTTTGGGAAATAGAATGAACTAAATTTTATTAGAAAACACTGGCAGCAGGTACAAACAAAAATAATAACTGTGCAAGTAATATATACATTTTTTATTTTTTTTTTAAATAATAAATAAATAAGAAAAAACAATTTGAGAATTTTCCATCCCTTCTTTTTGTGGGTCATGGCACACAACAGATTTTGGATATACAGCTGTTTACAGAAACCTCAATATCTCGACTCGGTCCTAGGATCATCCTAATACCTTGGAACAAGAACGGATCTCTAGCGCACATTCCAAGGTACATGTACATTCTTGTTCCTTAGACTTAGAACTTCAGTCCAAATGTAATGCTCAAGATTGCTCGCAGTCCCAAATTTAGGGACACTTTATAATGGGAACAGTTTGAGACCCAGTCTTAATTTTTTAGAGGGTACCTAGGTATGTATAGTGTGCATGCAAAACATTTTAGGTTTGAGACTTCGCTTACTTTTTTACAGTATGTGGTCAAGAAGTTGCAATTTGTTTTTTTAAAATTCCCTTTAATTTCGAGTTGAATATCTCTGGTGGGGGACCAGATACGAACCTAAAAATTTCACGGAAATGAGTCCTCTATAGTAGTATTCTGCTGTAAAAATGAGTTTGGGATTCCACTGGTTGCAGAGCTACGGTTAGTAGAAATCTGGGGGAAAACCTACTTTATTTATGCATTTTGAGAATATAAGCATAGTAAATAATAAAAATGAACAGTATTTTACAGTAAGTATGATTATGTTTGACATACAATAAATTATGCTTGTCAGTGAGGTAAAAAATGTTACTACATTTGACATTGGCAACAGTCAGGCATGACTGATCACAGGGTTCTTCAAGTCTCCAGAGTTTAGCTCCAACTTCCAAACTCACCTGCTTGTCATTTTCTAGTAAACCTGAAGACCTTGGTTAGCTTGTTCAGGTGTGTTTGATTTGGGTTGGAGCTAAACTCTGCAGGACAGTGAGCCTCAAGGGCCAGATTAAAATAAGCCTAATCGATCATGTTGGTACAGGTGTATAGTTCGTATGCGTGAACAGATTTGATCCAAATATGAAATTACAGTGTTTAGTTGGATGTTTTACAAATGAACAGTGTCATAAACAGAGCTGTGGTGTTGTTTCTCTTGTGAAAAAAAGCAGTAAGTGACTACAGCTCAGAAGTCACTTACTGCTTTTATCACAAGAGAAACAACACCACAGCTTCATGTCCTGTATGGTTTGCATGCACACTATACTTACCCAGGTACCCCCTAAAAATCATAAACTGACCCTAAAAGTGTAAGTGTGAGCAATCTTGAGCATTAAATTTGGACTGAAGTTCTAAGTTTAAGGAACAATAATTTGCCAAATGTTATATATGTACATGTACCAAAGAGCTAGGACCATCCTGAGCCGAGATATTGAGGTTTCCTTAAAAACTGCTGTATAACCATAATTTATGTGCCATGTCACAAAGATGGCTGCCATGGTTAAACCAAGTAAAATAAAATAAAATGTTAAAAAACTGGTGATTTTGTAATGCCAACACATCAAGATAATCACTCAAAAAGAATTTTGAAAAATAAAAAAAAATGCTCAAGCAACCAACTTTACAATTTTTGGACCACGTGAGATAGACTGACCATGGAACAGGGTAATGGGCTGTATCTTCATGCAAATATTTTACTAAAAATTATTATTTTTTACAAAACATTTATCTGGTCAAGTTATCTACAGTTCCTTTCAAAAGTATTCAAACCCTTAAAAGTCATTGGATACACCTGAATTACAAATGACACTTAAACAGATTTAAGCAGTTTCTTAACTTTGACTTGAACCAATGCTAGTTGGAACACCAAGTATTTCTTTCTTTTCTTTGAAATACATGCTGACCAATAATGAATTCACTGTAAGAGAACAGAAGTTTGCAATAAATTTGGGTCGGATAATTTGGGAATTAAATTGGGTTTGGATAATTTTGCAACCACTATATGTCAAGAAAACAATGTATTTATAAAATACTAGCATGACCCTAATCCAAAGCCTACTCCTAAAAATGCCACAAAATCTAATCCTAATTCAAATGTTAATATGCTAATGCAGGTGAAGAGTTTGTTTCCAGTCGATTTGAATAAACTTTCCGCTGAACACAAGAAGATCAGCAAAATGGCAAACACTGAATTTATAAAGCACTCCTTTAAAGATGAAGAACAGGAATACTTCAAGAAACTGATGGTAAGTTTTAGACACAAACACACACACTTTCCAGCTTATACATACATATACACACACTATTTTTATATTTTATATATATATATATATATATATATATATATATATATATATATATATATATATATATATATATATATATATATATATATATATATATATATATATATATATATATATATATACACACACATACATACACACACACAATTTGTGTGTGCATTCAGAATGTGTGTGTATCTACTGTAATTTCAGGAGGCAGTAAATAAGCACTATGTTGAGCTAATTGCTCAGAACATGGAGGCATCAGAACAGAAGTGCCAGCAGATTCTGTCTGATCTATTTGAGGAGATGAACGTGCGCGTGCAGAGGGGGGAGTATGCAAAGCCTGGAGGATATAAGCTCTATTGCACACAAAGAGACAACGTCATTACCCAGTACCACAGCCAACCCAACAAGGGAATCCAGGTAAGAAACACTGATCTAAACAATTATAGGCCATTATAAACTAATATATTCACATTCACAGTTAACGTCATTAAAAAAAAAAAAAAAAAAACATAGTGAGGAAAATAGTGAGGAACCATACTCTGTGTGCATATTGTTATGTGGCTGGTAGGTTGATTTAATGAGAGGATGTCCAAATTAAAATTAGGACCATCCTGTTCAATTGCTGGATGTTCAGAAATTTGTTTATTGTTAGTGTATTGATTACAAAAGACACAACTGGATTACTGCAGTGAAGTCAGATATACAGTGCTGTGAAAACCTATGCCCCATCCTGATTTTTTCTGTTTTGGTGTATCTCATACTGAACTGTTTCAGAAATTAAAACAAACTCTAAGTCAAAACAAAGGCAACCTGAGTAAACACAAAATACAGTTTTTAAATGATAATGTTATCATATAATATACATAGAAAGTTATCCAATACCACCTGGGCCTGTGTGAAAATGTATATGCCCAAGTATTTACTAATTCCCCAAATCTATGAAACTGCATTCATAATTGGGTTCAGCAGGACTAACTGCAACAAGGCCTAATTACTGAAAACCCTGTTCAATCAAATCAACACTTAAATAGAACTTTTTCAACAGCATGAAGTTAGGTTAAAAGGTCTTATCCAGTAACACTATGCCAAAGTTGAAAGATAGTCCCGAAATAAGGAAGAAGGTGATTGAAATACATCAGTCTGGGAAGGGTTACAAAGCTATTTCAAAGGCTCTGGGGCTCCAAAGAACCACAGTGAGAGCCATTATATCCAAATGGAAAAACTCACAGTAGTGAACCTTCATACTCGAGAACTGTAGAAAAGAGCCTCCACTCTCATCCAAAAACAAACTCAAGCGTCTTCAGTTTGCCAGACACTACTGGAACTTCAAATGGGATCAGGTTCTGTGGTCAGATGAAACCAAAATAGAGCTTTTTGGCAATAAACACCAAAAGTGGTTTTAGCGCACACAGAGGTAGCCATATGGAAAAGTACCTCATGCCCTCATTTAAATATGGTGGTGGCTCTTTAATATTTTGGGACTGTTTTCTTGTCAGAGGACCTGGACATTTTGTTAGGAAACAGGGCATCATGGACTCGGATCAAATATCAACAGATATTAAATGAAAACCTGTCTGCCAGAAAGCTTAAAATGGGGCATTTTTGGATCTTCCAGCAGGACAATGATCCAAAACATACATCAAAATAAACACAAAAATGGTTTACTGACCACAAAATCAAGATCCTGCCATGGCCATTCCAGTCTCCTGACATGAAACCCATAGAAAACCTGTGGGGTGAACTGAAGAGGAGAGTCCACCTCGAAATCTGAAGAGATTCTGTGTGGAGGAATGGTTTCAGTTCCCTTACCATGTATTCTTCAACCTTATCAGGCATTATAGGAGAAGACTCAGAGCTGTTATCTTGGCAAAGGGAGGTAGCACAACGTATTGACTAAAAGGGTGTCAATAATTGTTGCACACCTATATTTAACAAAGATTTATTTTCGATAAACCTGTGATTTGTTTGTAATTGTTTCATATCCAGGAGAGCAGAGTATTTTTGTGTGTTTTTTTAACAAAAGATGAAAAGGTTAAGCAATAAAGACAAATTTTCACAGCCTTTTGTTTGCCTTTGCCATTGCTCATATCTACCAAGGGTGTCATATATTATTTATATAAGAGAGACAGAGAGAGAGAGAGCAATGATAAATGACAGAACATCACCCAATTTTTTGGTGAGCAAAAATATTAGAACACGTGACTGACAATTGTTTCTTGTTACCCAGGTATGTCCTGTTAGATTGTTTGTTTAAACAATAAATAGCTCTGAACATGTACTCTTGGTTTTAGCCTTCAGTTTCACCTGTGAAGACTGCATGTCAAAAAGGAAAAGCCAATATGAAGATCAAAGAGCTGTCTTTGGGAGTAAAGCAAGCCATTTTTAAGCTGAGTAAAGAGGGAAAATCTATCAGAACTGTTGCATAAGCATTGGGCATAGCCAATACAACAATTTTGACTGTCCTGAAATAGAAAGAAATCACTGGTGTACTAACAACCTGACCTTGAACAGACCAACCAAGGAAAACAGCTCATGACAAACATTGTGAAAGCTGTGAACAAAAACACTAAAAACAACAGCCAGTGACATCAACAACCTCCACATGACAGGGGTGAAAGTCTCACAATCCACCATTTAAGGAAGACTTTGAGAGCTGAAATATAGAGGCCATACTACAAGATGCAAACCACTCAGCAGTAAGAATCAGAAAGCCAGATTGGAATTCGTAAATAAATACAGAGACGAGCCACAAAACTTCTGGAACCAAGATTAAGCTCTACCAAAGTGATGGAAAGGCCAAAATGTGGGGAAAGAAAAGATCTATTCATGATCCATAACATACAAATTCATCTGTGAAACTTGGTGGAGGTGGTGTCATGGCTTGGGCTTGCATGGTTGCTTCTGGAACAGGCTCACTGATCTACATTGGTGATGTAACTCATGAAGGTAGCACCAGAATGAATTCATAAGTCTACAGGAACATTTTGTCTGCCAATTTACAGAGAAATGTATCCAACTAAATCAGGAGGAACTTTATCATGCAGCAAGACAATGATTCAAAACACACTGCCAACTCAACAAAGGGGGAAAAGTGGAAGGTTTTAGACTGGCCAAATTAATTACCAGACCTTAACCTAATTGAGCAAGCATTTCACCACCTGAAGAGGAGACTGAAGGGAGAAACCCCCGAAACAAAACAACTTAAAGAGACTGTGGTAAAAGCTTGGAAAAGCATCACAATTTGGTGTCAATGAGTTGCAGGCTTGATGCAGTTATTGCATACACGGGATATGCAACCAAATATTAAGTGTTACTTGAATTGACTTCAAGAGTGTTGTCTGTTCCTATACTTTTGCTCACCTAAAAATTGGTGTGGTCTGATAGGAGATTCTATGTTA
This sequence comes from Ictalurus punctatus, assembly GCF_001660625.3. Classification (NCBI taxonomy): domain Eukaryota; kingdom Metazoa; phylum Chordata; class Actinopteri; order Siluriformes; family Ictaluridae; genus Ictalurus; species Ictalurus punctatus. The sequence continues at coordinate 13,775,880 of NC_030435.2, forward strand.
TGTTGTTTAATGCATCTAGATGTAAATACCAGGAAAGAAAAACTGATACACTAAACTCTCGTCTCATATCCATCTTTTGATCTCAAACCCATATGTCTATGATGTATAGCACAGACAATCGATTTGGCCTTGCTGTTCCAATAGTTTTGGAGGAGCCTGTATATACACCAAAAGCCATAACATTAAAATCAGTGACAGGTGACGTGAATAGGCAGCACGTGAACAGTCAGAGCATCTCCAAAACGGCAGGTCTTGTGGGGTGTTCCTTGTATGCAGTGGTTAGGACAAAAAAGTGGTCCAAGGAAGGACAACTGGTGAACCAGTGATAGGTTCATGGGTGCCCAAGGCTCATTCACATAGGGAGCGAAGGTTATCCCATCTGGTCTGATCCCCCAGAAGAGTTACTTTAGAACAAATTGCTGAAAAAGTTAATGCTGGCTCTGAGAGAAAGGTGTGAGAGCACACAGTGCATATAGGTCAGAGTGTCCATACTGACCCCTGTCCACCTCTGAAAACACCAACAATGGGCACATGAGCATCAAAACTGGACATGGAGCAAAGAAATTGGCCTGGTCTGATGAATCATGTTTTCTTTTACATAATGTGGATGGTTGGGTGCATGTCGCTTACCTTGGGAAGAGCTGGCACCAGGATGCACTATGGGAAGAAGGCAAGGTGGCGGAGACAGTGTGATGTCCTGCTGAGAAACCTTGGGACCTGGCATTTATGTGGCTGTTAGTTTGACATGTACCACCTACTTAAACATTGTTGCAGACCAAGTACACCCCTTAATGGCAGCAGAATTCTCTAATGGCAGTAGCCTGTTTCAGAAGCATAATGTGCCCTGCCGCACTGCAAAAATTGTTCAGGAATGGTTTGAGGAACATGACAAAGAGTTCATGGTGTTGGCTTGGCCTCCAAATTCCCCAGATCTCAATCCAATCAAACAATTTTGCAGTGTTTCAGGGTGCATTATCCTTCTGAAAGGATATATTAATATGCAAATATTAAGTACTATTTATGAAAACTATCTATTCCTGTACTTACTATGTTCTTATACTTTTGTTTACCTAAAGATTTGGTGGTCTACCACCAAAAGGTGCCATGTTATAAGTTGTTTAACATTTCTAGATTTATAGATCAGGAAAAGAAGGCTGAAATTCTGATGTATCGTCTTATATAAATTTTTTAAATCTCAATTCCAAATGTCTTCAGTGTATAGCAAAATAAAAAGAACTGGCCTTGCTGTTCTAATACAAATAGAAAAAAGAAAAACCTAAAATCAAAAGAGGGATCCAGTTCCCCTCTAATACAGGACTGCGTCACTATTTGACTATATGTGAGTGTTTTCTGTGTGAAGGCTGAGGTGGTGTTGGAGAGGTTTCTGAGTGAGAAAAGTATGGAGGCAAAATTAATTCTCCAGACTGATGAACAACTGACTGAATGTGAGAAAAAGATTCAAGGTAAGCTGAGCATAAGCATATAATCAATAGCATGATATATTCAAATAGTGTGAATATTATTGGAAGAATACTGGGGAAGCCCCCTGCAGATTACATATCTTGGAGGTTGACATGAAATTAGAATGACTATGTTCTTAAATATATTCTTAAATTGTTTTATGGACAACTACTAAATATGGCAGGGTATGCTCTGACTAATCTTGTGCTGTGCGTACTGGCTGACTGTTTTTCCACAGAAATGAAACATTATTTAAAATAAATAGATAAGTAAATAAATAAAAACAAAATAAATACTTCAAAAACAAGTAAATTAATTTTCCAAATAAATCAAGTAAAATGTTTAAGTGCCAGGGCAGTTCACAGAAAGTTTAAAGCATCTTACTAGTTAGACTGACCATTTAAGGTTGACTGAAGGCTTGAACAAAAACACCTTACCAGTTTGGCTATTATTATATATATATATATATATATATATTTAAATATTAGATAAATATTCTAAGTTAACTATAACATTGTATTACATTGACTTAACTTTTGCAGTACTTAAGACGATTGTAGGCTGAGAAAATATCCTTTTCTATATGTTCCATTCTTTACACTTTCTCCCCCTTTGTTCCCTGGTGATGGGTGATGATGCACAGAGGAGAAAGAACAAGCAACTCTGCTAGAGCAGCAGTGTAAAGTAGCACAGAAGAAAAAGCTGGAGATGGAACAACTGATGCAGGAGGAAAGAGAGAACCATGTGCAAAGGTTGCAGCAGCTGGAGAGGAAGTTTGAGGAGGAAAAACTTCAGCAACAGCAAGAGCGGGACAGAGCGCTGGAGAGCAAACTGGCTGAACATGAAGAACTCATGACAAAAGGGTTTAAAGAGAAAGCCCAGATGCTAGAACTGGAGATTGAGCAACTTAAAGAAGAAGAAAATAAACAATCTGGCAGTGTTTTTAAGGATTATTTCATGCCTTTTGTAGACATTGCTAAAGATGTGTTTTCCACATACCTCCAATATAAAATCCTGAGGAAAAGCCTGGCAAGCCCGTTCATATAATGAACTTGTAATTTAAGAATCCATGGAGAAGAATCACTCAGTGAATGAATATGAAATATTATACACAAAGGGTAGGGTGAACAAAAATATCAGCACATGATGCTTTTTCCAAAACATGGCAGTGAAATTTACTGAAAGTTTAAGGCCCTTTTCCAATTATAGTCTTGCCTCCATGTATGGCTTAGGGCTGTGACTGATTTTAGTTCGGCACTCATGAAAGTAAAATGCAGTGTAACATTCACTGTTTTAGCTGCTATACCATAAATGATCATAGGAACGAATTTGTTTTACTAATATTAAATGTAATAAACAAACAAAAAAAAAAATGTTTTTATTTGCAAATTACTGCAGTCAAAGGAATAAAATACTTTGGGATGTGGTGTTCTTGGAAAATAATCAACTTTGGGGTGGTAGTGGCTGTTTCATTATTTGTCACAGCACTACTTAGTGTATTCATTACTTATGGAATAAAAATCACTGCTAAAGTTCAAATAAAGTTTATATACTGTTCACGTAATATCTCCAGCCTAAAGCACCAACCAATGAAATGTGTAGAATAATACAAAATATTGCACATATTGTTTGTACTAAATTGTTTCAGAAATGAAAACAAAATCTAAGATAAAACAGAGGCAACCTGAGTAAACACAAAATACAGCTTTTAAATGATAATGTTATTTATTGAAGCAAAAAAAGTTATCCAACACCAACTGGACCTATGTGAAAGTATCATCAAAACTGAAATAATACAAATGGAATTATGGGAATTACGTTGTCATAAAAAATGCTAAATAAATCAATATTTCAGCATCTTCAAAGTAAATACCCTTTTTGTCTAAAATTTCCAGAAATTTCCAGTATTCTTGGAATTTTCTCAACCGATTTCTTGAGGAATCCCCCTGAGATGCATTTTAAACAGTATTAAAGGAGTTCCCACCTATGCTGGACACTTATTGGCTGTTTTTTTTTGGTAATATTTTGCTCCAAGTAATCCATTTTTAAAAATTTTTTTTAAAAATTGTAACTTATGATGTTACAAAAATGTTTTCTAATGAAAGAAATGAATGTTGGCACAATTATATTTTTGTCTTCAACATGGATTTCAAACATTTATTCATACACCTTTAGGTTAAAAGGTTTTTAAGATCATGGGAAACATTTCAGTCACGTATCTCCAAACGTTTGATCGGGAGTGTAGGTTGACTTGTGAGTGTGTGCGTTTTACCTTGTGAATGTGCACAGGTTTTATGAGTAGATTACACACACATAGCACACAGTCTCCATGAGATTTCTCCGCAGAGAACAAACTTGCTGATTGATGCCTCCCCACTTCTTGGATTTTGATCTTGTGTCAGGGTTGATGCCCAGGAAGCACCTATGAAGACAAGACAAAACAAATAAAGTCAATTTTAAAGTCCGAGTGTTTGCCTAGATTCGCTACATTTGTAATACATTTGCAAAAGCAGTATATCAGGATTTATTTTAGAGTACTGTTGAATTCTACGTTCTGATTGGCTCAAACATACTGATTACAAACATACTTGTACTAATTATTTTACTATAATCTATGAAGCTATTCCACATTTGTTGACCACAACTACATGTGCAATTATTGAAATAACTTGGGTCGGGGTGCTCATTTCTGTTCCTGGAGATCAACCTTTTGTTGGCTCAGGGTTGGAACTGAACTCTGCATGAAGGCAAATGTCCAGGAACAGGAATTAGAACCCCTTAGAATTGCCTTAGGTGTTTATAAGATAAATATAATACCCTGTGATATTCTGCTCTTTCTTCAAACCTGACTGCTAGTTGCATAGCTTGCAAGTAGTGGTGGGAATTACATTTCATCCCATTGACTCAGATCTTTTGTTTTCATTCACACAAAACACTGATTCATTCACAAAATATTTGCAAGCTATGTTAGAGAATGTTAGAGAACAACACTTGATCACAAAAACATAATTCATCATTAATAACTGTTTTTAGAAAAGGTTTTTAATGTCATTTTCGTCTGCTTTCACCACAAATGTGAGGGATTTTCACTCTATGAAACAACTTGCTAACTAGCCAGCTCCCTTGATAAAATACATTTGCTTGTATATTCTCATTTGTAAGTCGCTTTGGATAAAAGCGTCTGCTAAATGAATAAATGTAAATGTATTCCCTAAAATAACTGATTATGAAGCCATATTTGCTTTAACTATAGCTACTAACTTATTTACGTCTTACTTTAATCCCAGCAGCTATAGTAGTAGCAGTGCTTTAGAACTGTGGATGTAGAGAGCTGTTGGGGATCAAAGAGAGCATACAGTCAGAATAATAGTATATGGACTTTTTGGTGTTGTAAAGTTATAATAATAATAATAATAATAATAATAATAATAATAATGTCAGTTAAGGTTGAAAGATTAAAATAATATTTGTTGAAAGATAAATTATTTTGAAGACGGAGAACAATTACTTACTAGTAGTGACTAGCAATCTGAAAATGTTTTTAACCATTATCCATTCAGTTGCCCACTATCCCTCAATTCAGTTTGATTTTGAAAAAAAATATTTCACAGTAATTTGCTATCATATGACAGCAGATGGTCCAGCTTAATGTGATATTAAAGTAAAACACTAAATACGGTATTTTAATGTTTTTTAAAATAAATAAATAAATAAATAAATAAATAAATAAATAAAATCTTGTTAAATCTTGTGGATGTCTGGAAATATTTTACAGTGTGGTTTTTTCGAGGACCTATCCTTAAAGGGATCCAAGAATAGTCTGAAGTCACCTCCAATTATACACTTGCCCTCGATAGCTGCTAAGTGTAACAGTAACTTACTAAAGAACGTTGGGTCATCATGGCTTGGTCCATAAACATTTACCAGGGTTATATGTTCTCTGTTCAATTCACATTCAATAATTACATATCATGTATTGTCAGTGTGTCGTAATCAAATTAAATGGTAGTTTTTTGTAGATTAACAATGCTACACCTCGACCATTGGAAGAATACGATGAGTAAAACACATGGCCTACTTATTCTCTCTTCAGTTTTCTGTTCTTCTTTTCAGGAAGGTGAGTCTCCTGAATAAAAGCTATATCAGCTCTCCTCAATTGTGAGAGCACCTTCGATCTAGATCATGTGACTTCAAACAGCAATCATTGGTATCCTCACTAACAAACATACAAATGTTTAATTAAGGATTTGCAGAAAAACTGTAAATGACTAATTGTAACAGTGGTTCATTAGGACAGTTATAAGACAGACTACTGTGATATACCCAGGCACAGTAGATGGCAGTGTGCTCCAGGATGGAAGACTCTAAGAACAGTGAATGGTTTATAGTCAATGAACTCAACAACCTAGCTTGTTTAAATTCAAAAAGCAAAGCATATGCAGTTTGTCTCTCCTCCTTTAAACATTTTCAAAGTGCAAATGGCAGAATTCATTTACAGACAAAGTGATCAACAAAATAACTGCAGAACAACTGGTGGAAATTACACAAAGCTTTTTTTTTGGTTTGTTTGTTTTGAGTCATATCTCATGTTAATTTAATCGGACCAAATACAGGAGAAACTATTAGGCCAATAGAGTAATGTTTTTATGTGTCCATTCATTCTAGACCAAGGAACAAATACAATATTCTTCCAAAGGAACATTGTCCTAAACATTATAGGAATTGGTGTAGGTTTGATTGATACCCATAAGTAACCACTGGACCATGCATTAGGGTGTAGCATAAATTCAATAAAAATAATAACCTAGGAGAGAGGGAGAGAGGCCTACTTCTCTCATATACTTGTTTACGCTGCATTTTGCATGTTAAAAAGCCTTAATGAGGAACAGGTGGTTAAAGAAGGCTGTAGGTAAACACTCCAGAAGTGTAGATATATATCTGAGCTGTATCTAACTGCAGTGCTGGTTTGTTAGTGTCTCAAGTAAGAATAAGTCATAGTTCTTCTTACTACTTCATTAATATGAACCCTACACTGTAAAACTTTTTTCCTCTGTACAGTTGAAGACTGGAAAACACCTGTGATATTTTTTCTAATCTTCAACTGTCCAGTTTTTGGTGAGCCCATGAAGGCCTCAGATTCCTGTAATTGGCTGACAGGAGTGGAACCCAATGTGATCTGTTGTAGCTGATCACCAAAGCTGCAAAGAGTGATTATATGAGTTACTATATCCTTCCTACCAGCTCGAAACAATCTGGACATTTTCCTTTGAAGGTGTTTTCACCCACAGAACTGTTGCTCACTTAATGTTTTTTGGTTAACATACCATTTTGTGTAAACTCTAGAGACTGTTGTGTGTTAAATTGATTCCCATGAGATCAGCAGGTTATGAAATATTCAAACCAGCACTTCTGGTATCAGCATCATGTCACATTTGTCATGTCTGTTCCCCGGAAACAGAAATGATTAGTTCATGTCTCGAATCTTCGGGTTTGAGTAGTTCATTCATCCTGTTTCCAGTATTGCATGGTGCACTGCCTATGCGGTGGTCACCGGAAGAACGAACGACTCGAACCCAAAGACTCAAGAGTGAACTAATCATTTCTGTTTCACCTACAGAGCCTATGGGGATGTTACAGTGCATGCGAGGTCAAAAATGATCGGATCACTCTCTGAGACAACTCGTTGTTCCTAAGTCATATTAAAGATTCGTTCATAATGAACGAATCGTTCATGAACGACATCACTAATTGCTACATACATGGTCTAAAATCTAGTGTAAAGCCTTCCCAGAAGAGTGGAGGCTGTTAACAGCTATATAAATAGTATTTAATAGTAATCACACACTGATTAAAAATAACATTAAAATGGCAGACCCCACATTTTCATAAACCACTATTAGAATTTCAAACCTAATGTAATAACTGAAGGTATCTGTGTATTTGGGTCAGACTGCAATAGATATAATATCTATTACTTCTAATATAAGATTTCATATAATATAATAAATAGTGTATAAAATCTTATACATATTAAGGACATGTTAACGTTACCAACGATGACGTAATATTCATTACCTAAGTCAAGGATGTCCTTGCCTGAAAAAAGACAACTATTTCACAGTGATCATATGACTGGTCTCATGAGGTTCTAGTATAAGGCGACCACATTGACTTTACACACGCTAACACACATTGTATAACTGTTTGTATAACACACGTTGTGTTGGGCTTCTCTGGACCAACCGCTCTCTTTCCCCGCCACCGCTCCGTTTACTCTCTCAGCTCCTCATTACTGATTTGCCCACGCAAGCAGCACTCCATCAATGGCCATGGGTTTCCACGTGAGGCCTAGGCCTGCCCTTATATAAATAGACTGACGGTGCTTTTAGCCAATAGCCGCGTAAGCATCGTTGTGCCCGCCTACTTTCATTGGAAACGCAATTTTCGGAGCCAATCTAATTGGTCGAGGAGAGACTTGGCTGGTGGAGTTTGAATTGAGGTCATCGCTCGCGCTGGAGATTCAGGGCAACAGTGTGAGGAAACAGTGAACGAAAGCCAGTGTAGTGTGTCAGACCATACTGGAGGCTGAGCTGAGAAGCCCAGGAGTCATTACTGTAAAGAAGTTCGTCTTGGAAATCTTCAAAAAAAAAAAATTTAAGATAACATTTGAACTGACAGGTAGGCTGTGTTTTCATTTCACTCTTTGGAGTGTTTTCTCTGGAGTGTTTATAACGCTGAAATTTCACTGACCGCAATGTGTCGGGTAGACTGGAACATTTTCTTTTTTCCTTTTCACTCCTTACAGTAAAAAAAAAATGGGGGGGGGCGCTTGTGCTTTCCAGTTATTTCTCACATTACATTATACAATGAGATAGCAATGAGAAACAGGTGTGCTTCTAGAAGCGCGTCTTTAACCCACATTGTTTAAACACGCGCGTTGCATAACTGTGTCACAGAGTGGGTCAGCCCCGGTCGCGGTCTAATATCGTCCGCAAGTGTAAATAGGAGGCGGTTGCATCAAATATCTTATTGAAATATAACTTTTAAAAATGTACACCTTAAATGGATCCATCCTATAACACGTTTTTGTCACATAAATCTTCCAGAGCAACAAAAGCTAAAGGGGAAGTTATAGAAAAGAGCTTGTGTTCTTACCAACATCCAAGTCACAGAGATCACACTTTTGCTTCATTCTGATGTTTTATGTGAACATTAACTGAAGCTCTTGAAGCTCTGTATCTGCATGATTTTTATTTTGCATTGTGCTGTTACCACATGGTTTGGCTGCTGAGATAACCACATGAATGTACAGGTGTTCCTATTAAAGTGGACAGTGTTTTGCCTCTTAAAGTCCACTAAGCATTGAATAATCTTCCAGAGCAACAAAAGTTAAGTGGGGAAACTCTAGAAAAAACTTAAGAGCCATGCCATGATCAAAGTCACAGAGATCATGCTTTTTCTTCATTCTGATGTTTTATGTGAACATTACCTGAAGCTCTTTACCTGTATCAGCATTATTTATTTTATTTTATTTTTTGTTTGTTTTTTTGCATTGTGCTGTTGCCACATGGTTTGCTGATTTAGATAATCGCATGAATGTGCAGATGTACAGATGTTCCTAACAAAGTGGACAGTGTTTTAACCCTGGAGGTCCACTAATCATTGAATAATCAGCCAGAGCAAGAAAAGCTTGGGGGGGGGGGGGGTACTAGAAAAGATGTAAGAGCTTGTGTTCGGTGTGTAAAAGATGTGCCAAGATGAGCTTTCCGTGACACTACCATCCCTGTGGGCTCACTATCTGATGGGCTGAAAGATCTGAGATTTCACCACTGGGACACACATCAACACGTAGCTGCCCTGTCTGGACACGGTAAACCGGCTTTCCTGTAAAAGCATTCCTTACCTGGTCCCGTTTTCACTTTTGCCCTCTTATGTCACCACTCTTATCATTTCGTTGTGAAGTTAACAGGAAAGTAACTTGTTTAAGACCTTGGCAAACGTGGAGAGTTCACTCCTTAACGCATGGAAAACTGTTTAATAAATAACCTTGTGTGTTTCAGATAATGTAATCATTAGTTTACAAAACGATCTTAGTATTTTTGTAGAAAACTGTCCCCAGAAATCATTTTGTATGAACACTTTAGTAATATGGGTCTGATCTGTTAATTGACTTCACATGTAATTCATTTGAATATATGAATATTTGTTGAATTAAGATAATTAATTCATTCATCTTTTACAGTTACATTTATATAGCGCTTTTCTAGACACTCAAAGCACTTTACATACATCCTGCGCCAGAATGCTCACCACACACCAGTTATTAGTGGAGAGGAAACAGTGATGTAGCCAGTTCAGGGATGGAGATTTTTAGGGGGCCATGATAGAGAAGGGCAAATGGGGGAATTTTGCCAGGACACCAGGGTTATACCACTAGTCTTTTGCAATAAGTGTCCTGGCAGTTTTAATGACCACAGAGAGTTAGGACCTCGGTTTAACGTCTCATCCGAAAGCTGGTGCTGTTTTTACAGTATAGTGTCCCTGTCACTATACTGGGGCATTGGGACCCACACAGATGACAGGGTGAGCACCCCCTTCTGGCCTCACTAATATCACTTCCAGCAGCAACCTTAGTTTTCCCCAGGAGGTCTCCCATCCAGGCCAGGCTCAACCCTGCTTATCTACAGTAGGAAACCAGGCGAGAACTGTAGGGAGATATGGCTTTGGCCAGTGTCCGCTTTATCCTGGTCAGTGTTACAGTGGATCTGGACCCCATTAAGGGACCACTGGATGTGAGGCGGAAATACACCCTGATTGAGACACCATTCCATTGCAGGGCACCACTTGCATACAAATTCACACACTTTCATCTAGGTCCAATATAGTGTAGACAATCCACCTATCAACATGTTTTTGGATAGTAAAACCCCTGGGTGGGTGGGTGGGGGAGAGATTAAAGAATGAGAACCATGGCCTTAGAGGGCAGAGTCACTGCAAATAAATACAAAGTTATTCTGACTGATCATTTTAATCCTATGATGAAACATTTCTATCCTGATAGGAGTTGTTTCTCCCAGGACAACCTGCCCACATCCACAGGCTGAGTGGTCATTGAGTGGTGTGTAAGTGGTATATCGTCACTTGTTTGCCATGGACATCTGCAACCTTGATGACCTCTTTCTGTGAACATATGTGCTTCTTGGATACGGAAAGAAGTACCAATAACAGTAGTCTGGCTTTCAAGACTCCATCATGCACAACTAGTCCTCTTGCCTATCCAGAGGTGTCTCCTACGTGTGCTCTAATACTTGTACCTCTGTAAGGTAATAATGGTGTTTTTGTTTTCAGTTTTGTCAAACATGAAGTTGGTCTTTACTAAAGGTATGCTATTGGCGCATCATTGGATATCATGCCAGTGTAATATCTTGTAGGGATGATAAACTATCACACAGGCCTACTTAGTGGCCACTGCACATTTTCAAAATCCCAGGATCACTGTACTGCTTATACAATATGATGTGTTTTTCTGATGAGGCTCAGACATTCCCCCTTTTTTTTTTTTTTTTTTTATATCAGAACAACAACAGGAAAGAAGAAAAAATGGTGGCATCAGTGCCAGTGCAATATGGTGTCTGCTATAAGGTATTGGCTCCTGAGTGTGCCTAAGTTTGTAATGTGATGTATGTGTTTGTGAGCTAATTATTAAAACTGACCTAGTCCTAGATGAGGTGCTCCAAATACCTTAATCTGGCTTTAACCTGTGTGCCTGTGTTTTTGAAACTAATTCAGCATCAGCTCTCTTGCCTGCTAATACTCAGCATTTGTTGGTTTAAAGGTAAATATTCTAGGATATCAGTTTTTTTACTGACCAGTTAAGCCATGAAGAAACATGTGTTTAATTTGCATAAATTGTTGTGGGGAAATTGTAGCTACCTGATGTAGTCATGATGTCCTCTTTAACTGTAGCTACCTGATGTAGTCATGATGTCCTCTTTAACTGTAGCTACCTGATGTAGTCATGATGTCATCTTTAACTGTAGCTACCTGATGTAGTCATCTTCTGTAGACTCATCATGTGCTGTTTTGTAGTTATGTTGATTCTTCAGTCATTTACCTGACTGCGTCTGTGGGCTGTTGTTTGTCTGAATGTGATTAAAGAGTGAGTTCATAGTTTTCATTTGAAATAAAATTCTATTTAAAAGAAATCATTGAAAAGAGTTTGCACAGATACGCATTTAAGTGCATGGAAATTGGCGGGCGGTTGAGACATCTGGTGTTGTCTCAATCGAGATGAAGATAAAGATTTAATCATCTAAATATTTGGGATGATTTTTGGCTCGGATGCTCATGTACACCAGAGACATTCCAATCTATCAATGTATCATCATGCCTCTATCACAGTCCATTTCTATGTAATGTAATATTTTTGTCTGAAGCTTTTATTCATTCATTTATGTTCTGTAACTGCTTTATCCTGTGGCATAAATATACTTCTGGTAGATTTTTTTTCTTGTTGTTGGTCAAGAGCCTATAGCACAATTCGAGTCCCACATTTCATTGTGTGCTTTTATGCAGATTGCAGTGGATTCACTTTCACCGGGGGGATGACTATGTGCACTAGAAAATAAAGAGCACATTTGGCAGGCAGTGCTGAAGTGGTTGCTGTGTTATTGCATACCACGGTGTTAGGCGTGGAGGAAAAGCTGATGACGCACATTGAGGGGGAAATGCACTTTTTTGCTTCAAGAGAGGCGTTCTGGCCATGAGTCATGCACGCACAATACAGTACATGTGCAGCAACCCTCTATTTAAATGTTTACTCAACCAGTGCTTTTACCCCTTAAAGCAGTATAAAGAAGGGTCTGTATACTGTCTGTACACGTCACTGTCACTATTCGTTGAGGCTTGGTTAACCATTATAATAGACCAGGACTATGTAACAAAAATAAGTCTGGGCAATAAGATAATATAATATTGATATCATGATATATCACAATATGATTTTTCGGGTTGTTGTAGATATTTACTTTAAAAATAAATGTAATTACATTTATTATTATTATTTACATGTAACTGATTGCAGATGGGTGGTGAAGGCAAGACTGACCGGAAAAAGCCATCGGACGTCACTAGAGATGAATTGTTGAAAGCAAATCAGGTTTTGACCAGAATTTCGTTTTTCAGCCAAGAATATACTTTGAAACCTCTACCTAAAGAAAACATGAATATATTTTATACAAAAAGATATGAAAAGGATTTAACTTGGGTTATTTTCTAACCTTGCCTAGTTGTGAGGAGTGTGAGAACATTTGAGGAGTCTAATAGATGCAGTAGTAAAAACAATTAGTCTGCATAAGACGTCAAAAACCTTGGTAGTTAAGTGTCATATCAGGTCATAACCTGATACTGGCTATCAAAATGTCTGCGATGCACCTGGTCATATCTTCATCAAAACGAAGAGAGCTTACACACTTTGTACAGATGACAGAGGATGTTTGTCAAAACATGAAATGGCCTAATAACTGACAGTAATAGCAAGAACTAGTCAACAGAACTGACTGAATTAATTACTGAGTTTATCTCCACCAATGTTAGATCGGTTAGAGATCAGTCAGGTGAAGAAAGGATGATGAGAGCCCATAAGTGTCTTTTACCCCAGGTGATTTGACAGACTGGTGTGATGCTGATAGTCATAGTGGTAACTCATTTCCCATTTTAAAGATGTAGAAAAGTTTACAATGTGTAAGAAAATGCTTTTATCCTGATCGGGGTCTCTGTGGATCCGGAGATTATCTTGGTAACACTTGATGCGAGGCTTTTTGGAACACCTTCTATCAGTTGTGAATTAGCAAGTTCGCAAAAAATTGCCAACCACAGTATCTTTTCAAACTGTTGTTCCAGCGGTGTTATAGAGTTGCTGATTGTAGTCAGTCAAGAGTGCCTGCTGCCTTCTCCCGTTTTACACAAGTGGCTGATCGATAGAGAATGCCAAGCTTCCCACTCGGAGGACAGGACCAGTTGTGCTCTCTCTGCCACCTGCCTGTGGATGACTATGACATCATAGAATTTAGGATCTCCTGACAATAGTGCAAATGGTGTCCCTCTTGTTTCATTTGTCCTCCTTTGATTGTTGAATTATTTTGAGATTATTAATTAAACTGGGCAGCAGGCTAGTTTTTTCAGTACCATTCATTGTTGGATCAAGAAAGTTTTGTCGGAACTGTCTCAAATAAATCTAAAATCTCCACCAGCAAAGTTGGTTGTCTTGTCGTGAATTGTGGACGCAGACTGATAACTCATTATACCCACTAACTCATGATACCCATTACTCAATGTATTTTTTTTTTTTAAATGAAGTGGACAAGCTATACCAGGATTCTATACCATATGCTGTATCCTGTATATCTAGTAAGGAGCAATTTGGAATTCAAATGTTAGACCCTGGAAAAGTGTGAACTGTTAAGAGAGAAACAAAAGAAAATGAATAAATTTTCCTTCAATTTAAAACAATATAATAAACAGTTGATCTTAAATAGCCTCGTCATACTAAATAACAAAATGGTTAAAAGTTTAGTGAGAAATCATGGTAGTGTAGCATGTAGAAATGCTGCCTCACAGCTTTAGGTCCCTGTTTCAGTCCTGAGCTCGAGGTTACTGTCTGTGTGGAGTTCCACATGTTCTCACCTTGTATGTTTGGGTTCTCTGATTTTCCTCTGCGTGTGCACGCGTGTATGTGTGTGCGTATTAGAAAGAGAGATTTCCTCTGTTGGACAAGTGTCCCATCTACGGTGTATTTCTGGATATGCTTCGGATCCACTGTGAACTTGAGGCTGAATGAATTGCATAGTATAAGGCCTAGTTCATGCAGGCTTTTAAAAGAATGAGTGAGAAAATCAATGAAAAAATAGTAAACGTGAATATAAAACACTGTAAGTACAGCATGTGGATTAATGTTAGGGTTCCCTTTTCCATTTTTCACAAGAACCATTTATTTCATGGTCTATGGAAAATAGACAAAATGGAAATTCCAGCTTAGAAAGAATTTATGAAGACAGAATGCCCTCAGCATAGTATGACATGATTTGTTTTCCATTAATTAAAAAAAAAAAATACAAAGACTTCTTGTTCCTTTGGTACTGATTATAACTTGAAGCAAAGCAGTCATGCCCTGATCATCAGTTGGATCCCTAGAATGAATTACCTAAAGCCTTCCTGTAATTGTTTTCCTATTAGACCATTACGGAACTGATAGCTGAAGCTCTCAGCGTGGGAAATGGCAGGGGATCTAGACAGAGAAAAAAAAGAATTAATTGCGTTTTTCCATTTTACGTACTAAAGCTCAGTTCTCAGGAATCCCAAAGTCCTATGTATCTTGAATCAAGTTCAAATGTTATTATTTTGTCAAAGATTTATTATTTTAATGTGGCAAAGCCAATGGAAAGAATTAATGTACCTGTCTCTGTCCCTAATGAATAGCTTGTTTGGCCAAGTGACTGCACACACATGCATTGACGTAAAAGGAAATTGGCCAGTTGCTTCTCTCTCAGCAGAATCACAGCACACCATGACCTCATTTTCCAACACCAAGTTATCTGAATGATCATTTAATCTGAAAGTTCACAGTGTTGAAAAAGACCAGTGATATTGAGGTTTGACTCTCAGTTTTGAACTGTTTAAACTTATTTGCTATTTTATCAGCATAACTGCAAGGAATTCAGCATAAGTGACCATGACGATGATATGTCATATTACATTACATTACATTACATTTATGGTATTTGGCAGACGTCCTTATCCAGAGCGACGTACATTTATCTCAGTTATACATCTGAGCAATTGAGGGTTAAGGGACTTGCTCAAGGGCAATGGCAATGATGGTGTTGGAGTTTGAACTAACGACGTCCTGAGCAGAAGAACAACACCTTAACCACTGAGCTGCACTGCCCTGTCTTATATATTGTGGGATCTTGTGCAGTGGGGTCTGGTTGCTGGGTGTTTGTATTACGAATAGAAAAATGGTTCTGGGGTTTTACTCTCAGAGGGTGGGTGGAAGTTTCTAACAATTTCTGTCTATCTCAATGTAATCATCAGGAACCTGCAGCCAGTCCATTTTAGTTCTATTCCATCAAGCTAGATCTTGGTAATTAGGATTTAAATGAAAAGTCGCCACTGTGCTGAGAACTAATATCATACCAGACCCACGGATTCAAGGGATGTGTACTTGGCTCAGTATTTTTGGGATGTGCAAGAAAAATCTTCCAACTGACTCGTAGCTGGAGCTGGGTTCCAAATGTAGGTTATCTGGTCCTCTGCATTGTTAGAGAAATACTGGCCTGGTGAAGTTTGCTGGTTTGTACTGTCACCTACTGTAACATAACACAGTATGTGGATAAAGCACGTCCTACAGACATTACTGGTGTTCATTTTGATACAGCTAAATGTATTTTGACTGAAACTTCTCCATTGCTGGGATTTTTGATTTTCTGAGCAGGTATTTTACCTCTTAATGCCTGTGGCATGGGTTTTTCAATCTCTTAACATAAGGCTGTACTGTTTGATTTGCTTGTTCCGTCATACCAAGAAATTTAACCATACTTGCCTTAATGAACATGCTTGAGAAGTTTACAATCCTAAGACTAGCCTTGATTTAATTGTACATACACAATCTTACACTGCCATGAAGTCCAATGATGTTTACTCTGATTATATTACCAACCATGCTAAACTTCACACATTTTGCATAGGAGCTGTACAATTTTACCACTATCAATATACACAAATTTATGATCAAAAATGGTAAGAAATGCCACTTTCTTTTTGTTCGATAGAGAAAAAATGTGAAAATGAAATAAAAAAATTAGAAAAAAAGAAAAAAAATTCTTACCTAAATAAATATTGAATAGGCTTACCACAGATCTGCAAACAAGTCTTTTTTCACCCTCTTCTACAGTTACTGGGTGACTCTCTACGTTTGTTTCTGCAGGAAGGTTCTGTTGCGAAGTTGGCATCCAGAGCTAGCAATTTCCATCTGGATGCTATGTCTACTCCTCTGATTAAAACATGTCTTCTTTCTCCATACCCACACATAGGTAATGCTTCTCTCTTTGTTCTGGCTCTGTTCCCACCAACTTGAAATTGGCTACAATCCAGTTCTTAAAAAGCCAGGGCTTGACCCAGTGGAGCTCAGTAATTACAGGTCTATTTCCAACCAGCCTTTTCTGGGCAAGCTATCCATGTGAGCATGTGGTAGCAGCTTAGCCCAAAGAATGCTTGGCCTCAAACTCTCTGTTTGAAAAGTTTCAGGCAGAGTGTAGGACCACAATACTGAAACTATTCTTGTCAGAGTTTCAAGCGACTCATTGGTTGCAGCTAATCCTGGGTTACTGAACATATTTTGCTGAACTGCTTCTTTTGACATAGTATGCCACGGACATACTCCTGCAACAACTCACAAAAATTGTAGGACTTATGGGTATTGTCCCCTCGGTCTGGATCTAATATTTTCTCTCTGACAGATAGCAGTTTGTTTTCTTATGCGATTCCTTATAGACATACTCGACCTTGTCAATATCATCAGACTACATGGTCTAGAGTTCCATTATCATTCTAATGATGTGCAGTACACACTGAAACCTCACACAGACTGCCCCCTCAGGCACTGGTTGACTGGATGTGTACAAACTTTATGAGGCTCAACATTAACAAATCTGAGGTCATACTGATTACAGCCAAGCACCTCTCACTCAGTATGTTTACATGGACAACAATAATCCGATATTAACCTGATTAAGACAATACTCTGATTAAGAAACTACCATGTAAACAGCAATTTTTTATTACCTTAATCCGACTAAAGTCATACTCAAAGTAAACACAAATTGAATTAAGACATGTGGAGTATTCCTGTTTTAGTCACATTATTGACGTGCATTACAGACATGTACACACCTTAATCACACTATTCACCTCGTGTGGGAGTTTTCACCGCATTTTGCGACAGGACACGATCACACACGGCAGTGCTCAACCATTTGACAGCAAACAGGAGAGCACGGCTGTGTCCCAAACCACGTACTTACCTGCTATATAGTAGGCGAAATATATGTGTTTCTGCTACGATATAGTGGGTAAGTATGTGGTTTTGGACGCTGCCCGTGGCTTCAAGCAGTTGTCTATTTGCGCATATAGCATGACAAATAATTAACTGCACTTGAAGCTTTCATAAAATTAAAAATGAAACCGCCAAAACTGTATACGGTACCATAACGAAGACCGACTGCATGTTAATACGTGAAATTCTGGAGGGACGTTGGACGGCGTGGTGTGGAGCCGTAATGACATGTTCCGTTAATCGATCTATGTTCTATAACATGTAAAACGGGAACATGAAAGGAATATCCTAAAAGCGACTCATGTAAACACCTTAATCACAATATTGTCTTACTCAGAATAAGATCAATAATTAGATTACTGCTGTCCATGTAAACGTGGTCACCGATTATTGCTGACTTTAAACCAACCTAAACTGACTTAAGAAGCCTTGAAGTTACTGTAGACACCGCTCTGTCATTTTATTCTCATTATAACACTACTAATACAACTTTCCTCAAGTGCAGACTTCATCCCTCCCTTTCCCTTTCTGCAGCGGAGATGTGTGACCATGTGTCACATCTGGGTTCAGTTATTAGAACACTATTCTTTACAGACTCCAGTACAGGATCTACACAAGTTGCAGTATATGCCAAACTCAGCTGCTTGGGGTTTTGCCCACACCAGACAATGTGAAGGCATCACCTTCACACTTTACAAATCAAAGTTACAATGATTCTCTGTTTGTTTCTGAATACAGTGCAAAAAGACATATTATGGTCTTTAAGTCCCTGCTTTGTCTGGTCCCCACCTACTTATCTTTGCCTCATTTTTTCATACTCACCTGTGCACTGTGTATGATTTACTGATCCACAGGAGATGGGGTCTTTAGAGTGGCTTCCTCAAAACATTCTCTCTCTCTCAACATCCATGCTTGTACCTTCTTTCTGCATTTTAAAACCCAACTAAAAACCAGTCTTGCATATACTAGACTTCATAGGCATCTATGTTTTTGTGCACCTCTAAAATGCAGAGGTTTAGTTTTCTTTTTTTCTGTAGCAATTATTATTTTTAGTCCATGTTATGACTATATAGCATACACATGAAATCTATACTTTTCTGCTTTTTCACCTAAAGGAACGGCCAGACCGAATGAAAAATATAATTCTCCTGGCAGAAAAATGTATTCACTGAATGGGAAAGTTTACAGCATGTAAAAGCTACACGTTCACTTCTAGTAGTTAATTATTAATTAATTAGTGGTTACACCAGACTGGACTTATGTCATGCTATTTTTTTACTGTTGCTTGGCATGCACCTGGTGAAAAAAACCCACCGTGCTAAATTATATAAGAACCACCACACTGTTGGTGCTTGCAATTAGACAATATACAGTATGTGATCAGTACATGCTACCAAAAAAATCCGAATGACTGTTTGAAAACTTTCACAAGGTGACATAAATGTTGCCAAAACTGACTGAACACTTTCCTAATATCACACTTGAACAAACTTATCTACAGAAGGTAATGAATGTAGATAATTTCATGTAATTAGTTACCTTGTGAGTATAAAGCTCTTTATAATGCAATTTCATAATGCTGCTGCATGTCACAGCTAAGCAAAAAGGTTTTTGCCGTATGTCAGAACTTGATTACCATATATCCTGAATTCTGTATATTACAATGTGTATACCTGTACTTTATTACAATGCAAGACAAACTGACAATCACATAATTAGTTGTCTGTTTTCTTTTGTCTGGAACTTGAAGCTTCTTCATTAAATATACCAATGAGCTATAACATTAAAACTACCTACCTAATATTGTGTAGGTCTCGCTTGTGCCACGAAAACATCTCTGACCCCTTGAGGCATGGACTCCACAAAATCTATGAAGTTGTGCTGTGATATCTGGCATCAAGACATTAGCAGCAGCTCCTTTAAGTCCTGTAAATTGAGAAGTGGGGCCTCCGTCGATCAGACTTGTTTGTCCAGGACATCTCACAGATGCTCGATCGGATTGAGATCTGGGAAATTTGTAGGCCCAGTCAGCACCTTGAACACTTTATCATATTCCTCAAACAATCCATAAACACTTTTTTTCAGTGTGGCAGGGTGCATTATCCGGCTGAAAGAGGCCACTGCCATTATGGAATACAGTTGCCATGAAGGGTTGTACATACATGGTCTGCAACAATGTTTAGGTAAGTGGTACGTGTCAAAATAAACATCCACATGAAGGCCAGGACCCAAGATTTCCCAGCAGAACATTGCCCAGAGCATCACACTTCCATAGTGCGTGCACCCGGTTATCCGCATCATGTAAAAGAAAACATGATTCATCAGACCAGGTCACCTACTTCTATTGCTCCATAGAGCCATACACAGCCAGCTGCACTGTGTGTTCTGGCACCTTTCTATCATAGCCAGCATTAAGTTTTTCAGCCATTTATGCTACAGTAGCTCTTCTGTGGGATCCGACCAGATGGGCTAGCCCTCGCTCCCCACATGCATCATTGAGCCTTGGGCACCCATCACCCTGTCGCTGGTTCACTGGTTGTTCTTCCTTGAATCATATACTAACTTGAAGTTATTACAGTTATTGACATATTTGAACTTAACATATTCATAGGTGACATTGTTATGCTTCTTATGAACTGCCAGTGTTGTAGTGTGAAAATATTATTCTTCTGGACCTCCCAAGTGGCGCAGCATAAAAGCATTTGCCCTATCCTTGAGATATCACAAATTTGAATTATGATGGTGTCACAGGGAGCCAAGGGAGTAAAATTGGGCATGCTCTCCAGTTAGGAAGGCTGGTGTTATTTTTCTGTCAATCACAGCAACACTAGCCAATCATGGACATCTGTAAGCTCATGTATGCAGAAGAGGGCAGATAGCTCTTTCCTCCAAGTGTGTCACACTGCCCTGTGACGAAGCATGAGCAGCAGTTTGAAAAGTTACTGTCCCATCCACACCTAGAGTAAACTTGCTACTGGTAAACTCTTCAGAATCCACTACATTTATAAAGAGTCACTACAAATTGTGTCACTGCCCATTCATGGTACTGAAACTTAAAACTAAGTCATTAAATGAAAGGTAACTGAAACCTAATTTGTCTGCCATCATCTGATGTGTGTCACTCCACATAGGTGCTGCAAATGCAGGAAATGACTAGAAGGATTCACAGGGGCCCTGGAACATGAGCCAATGGAGTGGATTGGAAAATCATTGTTGCTGTGGTGGTCATCTGATTGAGAAAACAGTAAATTCCAAGCTAACAGGTAAGTCCATACCACCACCAGCACATCCTTTCCCAAAAACCTCTTTTTTTTTCCCCCCAGGCTGTCCAGCACTCGGCTGATAATTTGCCAGTGTAGAATAAATGTAGTTGCTAAACCAATCTATCCACCCTACTCTTGCTGGCCTAGCTCTGATTGGCCCTTTTTTTTTTTTTACCAAATGATACTGACTCAAAGAAGAGCTGACTAAGTTACAGCATGAAGGAAGAAATTCTATGGCCCATGAAAAATAGCTTACAATTGGACCCCCTTTCTGTCTGCAGTTCCAGGAATAACTGGGTTGTTGGTTATGTGAACTAACAAATATGTGATTATATTACAGTAGGTGGTGGGCTTTAGAAGTGTTTGCTATAGTAGGGCAGCATTTAAGTGTGTTACACCATCATTATATTAAAGTTAAACATGCATACATACATACCAAATAAAACTTTTGTTTTGCAGAAGTCAATAAGGAGTTGGTGCTTTTTCTGTTTGTTAAACCAAAGTCCTGAAGGTAACTATGAATAAAACTCCAATTCATAGTTGCCTTATAATTTGGATCTAAAATCTGCTTGTCCCCAGGGCCTCAGGCTATTTATTTTTCCACTCAGACTTGTCTAAATGCAACCCTTTCAGCTCCTTGATGAGCAGAAGAAAGGCCAATGATTGGAAGGTCTACATAACTAGTATAGAGTAGTTGGTTGAGACAAAAAAAAGCCTTGAAATTGAGCAGCAGTAGAAGTGGATTACAATATTCCTTTATTCCAGGATATTTTCCCCCCTTTGATCTGGTATGTCTCTGGGGATTGGTGCTATCAATAATGTAAAATAAAACTCCACTGACAACCTCTTCTGTGGTTAATGTGACAATTATTCCTTGTTCAAAATGACAGGCAGTTTAAATTACAAATAATTAAACACGGAAACTGAAGGTTAGAAAGATGAATATGTCCAGGGAGAAAATAGAGGAGCCTTATAGGCAGAAACCTTCAGGTTACTCTGTAAAGTCATTACAAATGTTGTGTTTACAAAGGGCAGAGGCCTGAGGAATAAGCACAAAGAAGCAAAGTTAATTTGTTTTATGTAAAAGGCATGCAAGCCTTTCATTGAATTTAACCGCTTTCACTGAAATTTCACTGCATGACTCCAAATTGAACATTCAGTGGGTACTCTTTATTTGTGGTATTAGACTACGTCAACCATTTGCTGTATTTGTGGAATACCAAGTACAGCTGAGGCCAAAAGTTTACATATACTGGAATAAAGACGAGCAATCTAAGGTTTTCTCCATACATTTCACGTCACCATACATTTAAATTAATTAGGGTCTCTACTTTGTTCACATCAGAGGCCATTTTAAAACAACTTATTAGAAACAGATTTATTTCAGCTTTAACTCACTATATCAGAATTCCAGTGGGTCAAAAGTTTACATATATCAAGTTGAAGATTCCAGAAATCTGGAAACATTCCAGAAATAGATGTAATGACTTTTAGAAGCTTGGCCATTTATCATAATTAGGAGTTAACCAGGAGTGCACCTGTGGCTGTATTCAAGGGTGAGGAAATCCAAGCAACTCAGCCAAGACTGCCGAAAGAAAATTGTGGACACAGACAAGTGTTTCCTCCTTAGGAGCAAATTTTAAACAACTGAAGGTACCATAAGTATCACCACAAACAATTGAATGCAAATATAAAAATCTTTGGACCATAAAGACACTGCATTGCTCAGAGAAGAAGCACAAATTAACTGCCAGGGGAAACAAAAATACAACCATTTGGCCATAATGATCTGCACTATGTATAGAGGAGGGTTGAGGCATTTAATCTGAAGAACACAATGTGAAGTATGGGGGTGGCAGCTTCATGTGAAGATTTATGAGACATTATCGCAATTTTCTCATACAATTGCATGTTTTAGATTATTTAGTAGTGCTTGCATTCTACACAACATGGAACAAGAGGTTTCTTTGATAAACAACAAAGGGGGTTGGGTGCATGGCCAAAATGAAATCCTGATCACATAACAGGGAGAACAAAACAGAAAATGACCGTTTATACAGAACCACAACTCCTCTAATATATACCAACTCAATGTCAGAAACATGTTTTAAGAAATATTCAAGATATAAATATATACTAGTTAAAAATCCCCATATCAGTTAAAGTGACACTCTACAAATGCTAAGCTTGTAATTTTGTTGTTTTTAAAGCTATTTGTTGTATATTTAGCCAGATTGGTACCCTTAGTTGTTTATTCCTCAAGTTCATTTCCATTTACGTTCTGGGCAGGCAAACTGTGTGTGTGTGTGTGTGTGTGTGTGTGTGTGTGTGTGTGTGTGTGCAGGCATGTCTGTATGCTTGTCTGTGTTTGAATGTTGAATGATTTGAACTTCTCAACTCTTCTTGCATGTGAAAGTGATGGTCACGTAGCAAGAACAAAGTTTAACAGCTTAATAATTAACTTATATAAGGTGCTCACTATATCTACAGTACATCACTGTAGCGTTTTGTACTGTAGCCATCAAAGGCTGTATTTGAGAACATTTGAGGTAGACTTTGCTTTAGTTGTGTCTTTGTCCTCTAGGTTACTAGGTTACTATGGATTGTTTGGCACACAGTCAATGGGCACCTTATCTGAAATGGAGCAGTCAGAAGCTTACAATATAAGATATCCCTCTGACGTAAAGCTAATTTGTCATTTGTTCTTTGAAGAGATATATCTCTAAGGGTGCGCTGGTTGTGTAATTGACTGTTTAGCAGCCTCCTTGCTTTTGCTCAGAGTGTATGTATAAAAAAATATATGTATGTATATAAATGACATATATAATATATAAATGTTGTGTGAGAAAATCCCAGGAGATCAGCAGTTTCTGAAATACTCAAACCAGCCTATCTGGCACCAACAACCATGCCATGGTCAAAATGACATCAGTGCCCAAACACTTGTGGCTGAATGAGCACAAATTCCCACACTCTTAAAACAGATATTATGTGTTAATTTTTAACACACCTGCGTGTCTAGTTAAGGACAACACTTTTTGTGTTACTTATAACACAGAGTGTTAGTACATTTTCATACAAAGATGTGTTAAAAAAAAATACAAAAAATTAATTGTGTTGTGTATACGTTTTTCCAAAATAATTATCATAAAAAAAACAACATTAGTTTGTATGCAATTATTCTACTAAAAGGCTCACAAAATAAACCCCACTTCTCAATTGCAGGAAATTCAGGTGACATTATTTATTAAAATCATTAAAACATTTGACAGATGTAAGAATTGGAGTTGATGCATCTTCTTACAAATCTCCCTGCTATCTGGGAAGATAAGAGCCCCATTTCCTTCCATTTGAAAAGCTGTAAAAGAGCAAAAAAAACTGTTGGTTAGTTGTTAGCTACAAAATATGGACAAATGCCTTTGGGCTTTAACTGAGAAACGGCGTTACAGAATCCCAAATTGTGTAATCTACTAATGAACAAAATGGTGCTGAAGCCTCACCAGGAAAATCTAGCTAACTTGCCAATATTTATTTTCTTGATTTTAGCACCTCACCACCAATGTTTTTGCACAACCTAATTACATCTACCAATATTACAGAGATAGTGGAAAGCATTACAACCTAAACCCCATCCTCTTTTTTTGTTACATTAACCTTGTGAAGGACCTTTGGCCTCGGCATTACTGAGCTAGCTAAGTTCCGTTAAGTTCTGCTAAGTTCCACCACTAACTGTCTGCACCTGTTAACCAGCATTAACATTCACCCAAAGCATGAAGAAACATTGCCCTAACCCATCCTCCTAATGCTAATTACTACAGCTTACCTTGTCCAAAACACTTGCTAAATGTAGTTAACATTAACCCACTCTCTGTATTACATCATGGTGAACAACTGTAATGCTTGGACCTGCGTGAAGTTGGCCCCCCCACCAGCGCAAAACATCAGCAAAATAGTCTCAATCGTTTGTGCTCCGTTTGTGCTGGTTTGTGCCGTAAAAATTTTCGTTTGTGCTGCTTCGGTCCAGGAGATATTAAAAATATATTCAAAAGGTCATTCTGGGGTCACTCAGCCCTCACACATGCTCCAAATTAACATGAAATAGTCTCAATCGTTTGTTCTTCATTTGTGCTGGTTTGTGCTGATGAAAGTTACGTTTGTGCTGCTTTCGTTTTTAAAATATTAGACATTTAATTATGGTGCGGTGACGTCACCAGCCCCACACATGCATGTGAATTTGGAGCATGTGGGGGGCTGAGTGACCCCAGAATGACCTATAAATATTCTTTTAATATCTTCTGAACCGAAGAAGCACAAACGAAACTTTTATCAGCACAAACCGGCACAAACAAAGCACAAACAATTGAGACTATTTTGAATGAACTTGGAGCATGTGTGGGGCTGGTGACGTCACCGCACCATAATTAAATGTCTAATATTTGAAAAACTAAAGCAGCACAAACAAAACTTTTATCAGCACAAACAGAGCACAAACGATTGAGACTATTTCGGGTTAATTTGGAGCATGTGGGGGGGGCTGAGTGACCCCAGGATGACCTTTTGAATATTCTTTTAATATCTCCTGAACCGAAGCAGCACAAACGAAAATTTTTACGGCACAAACGGAGCACAAACGATTGAGACTATTTTGCTGACGTTTTGCGTTGGTGGGGGGGGCAACTTCACACAGGTAATGCACGGTTATCATTAACTTTCAAAAAGGGAATGGGAATGTCTAACATTATCGTGAGCTGTATGCTAAAGTAATGTTATTAACTCAGGTGAGTGTCTAGGTTAGCATCACTCATCCCTAGCGAATTCCTTAGAGAATTATGGAATATCCTCAGTCCATATTTCACAGCCGACATAAACACATGACACTAGTAGTGAAACGCCAACACTGAGGAAGCAGTACATGATATTCACTTTTGAAGCCATCATGATAGGTAAAGTTAATGATCACTTGTGAGTTACTGTTTTCCAATGAATACATTTTCGAGAGCTCCCTGCCTAAATATCACAAACTCAGCCAGGCATTTTCAGCAGCATTAACACTATATAGTGATGAACACTAACTTACCTGTGGTCATTTGGTTTCCTGGCCTCAGGACTCTGCGGTCACAATCAAAAGTAACGAACATTCACTTTGAGGCGAGTTCAGAGTTTGATGATGACGTCAGCAGCGCAGTCCGCAAGATGATTGGACAATAATTTAACACGTTGTGTTGGTCACTCATGATTTTTTTTTCTCTTTTTGTAACACAATTATTGGATAATTTAACACGTGTTGAAATAGTAATAACACAAAAAGTGTATAGGATATTAACACATCCTTTCTGAGAGTGCACAGCCAGACTCCAAAATCTAGTGGAAGCCTTCTCAGAAGAGTGGAGGCTATTATAACAGCAAAGCGGGAACAACTCAAATATTACCGCCCATGGTTCTGGAATGAGATACTCTGGTCTTAACATACTTGTGTGTGTGTGTATAGGAATATAGTTCGGTCTGTAGTAGTGTTGGGCGATCTCCATAGTCAGATCGTCCTATCGTCAGCCTGTGAGACTGTCGATACACGATATTATTGCGTACGGGGGGCTGTGACTGACTATCTCTGTCTATTACCGATCCCCAATATCATGATCTTTCACAACCCTAGTCCATAGGTATTTGGACAGTGACACGCATTTTTGTAATTTTGCCTCTGTACACCATCAAGATGTGATTGGCGTGTAGACTTTCAGATTTAATTCAAGGGGTTTAACAAAAATATTGCTTTAAGTGTTTAGGAATTACAGCCATTTTTTACAGTGCCCCTCCATTTTCACAGACTCAAAAGTAATTGGACAAACACAATTATAAATATAAGGATTATTTTTAACCCTTGGGTGCACATCCTTTGCAGTCAGTAAGTGCCTGAAGTCTGCAACGCATCAACAAATGCTGAGTTTCCTCCCATTAGATGCTTTGCCAGGCTTTTACTGTAATTGCCTTCAGTCACTGTTTGTTTGTGTGTCTTTCTGCCATTGGTTTTGTCTTCAGCAATTGAAAAGCATGCTCAATTGGGTTTAGGTCAGGTGACTGACTCTGCCATTTAAGAACATTTAATTTCTTTGCCTTAAGAAGCACTTGGGTTGCTTTCGCTGCACATTCTTGGTCATTATCCACCTGTATTGTGAAGCACTGTTCTATCAGTTTTGCAGCATTTGAATCTGAGCAGAAAGTATACAGCTCTATACACTTCAGAATTCTGTCAGCAATCACATTATCAATAAACACTAGTGACCCAGTTCTGTTGGCAGCCATACATGCCCATGCCGTAACACTTCCTCCAGATGAGCCAAAGCATGGGGTATGCTTTGGCTCATGTTCTTTTCCTATCCTTCTTCATATTCTGGTATGATCTGATATGATCTCTTCTCTTCTACTCTGCTACAAATTAAATGGGATTTCATTTGTCCAAAAAATCTTGTTCCAGACCTTTTTTATTTATTTATTTATTTATTTATTTATTTTTTAAATAGATGTTTTCTAGCAAAGTGTAATCTAGCCTTTCTGTACCTGAGTGTTGCTAGTGCTTTGCATCTTGAGGTAAACCATCTGCATTTACATTTATGAAGGCGTCTCTTGATTGTAGACTTTGCCAAAGATATGCCTGCCTCCTGCAGAGTGTTCTTGACTTGGCTAGATCTTGTGAAAGGTTTTTTCTTCAATTTAGAAAGAATTGTGATCCTCCATTTTAGTCATCTTCCATGGTCTTCCATGCCTTTTGGTGTTGCTGAGCTCACCGTTGCATTCTTTCTTTTTAAGAATGTACCATATTGTTGATTTGGCCAAACCTAAAGTTTCTGCTATCTCGCTTATAGGTCTGTTTTTTTTTTTTTCAGCCTAATGATTGTCTCCTTCATTTGCATCGAAACCTCTGTGGACCTCCCATGAACGACTACCAAATACAAATTCAACACTTTGAATC
This sequence comes from Ictalurus punctatus, assembly GCF_001660625.3. Classification (NCBI taxonomy): domain Eukaryota; kingdom Metazoa; phylum Chordata; class Actinopteri; order Siluriformes; family Ictaluridae; genus Ictalurus; species Ictalurus punctatus. The sequence continues at coordinate 13,803,682 of NC_030435.2, forward strand.
AACTACAGACCTTTTATCTCCTTAGTTCGTTAACAAGAAAACGGGCCATATGAAACTTCTTATCAGTCAATTGTCCAAATACTTGAGCATGAGAAAATTGAGGGAATATCTAAAAAATGGATGTAATTCCTAAATGATTAACGCAATATTTGTGTTAAACCCCTTGAATTTAAGGTGGAAATCTACATTTCAGTCACATCTTCATTGCTTCATTTCAAATCCACTGTGGTGGAGTACAGACGCAAAATTATAACAGGTGTGTAACAGTCCAAATACTTATGGATCCGACTGTATCTGCAAACCAAGCTCAGACTGAATGTTATATCTTGGAGATGAGAATAAGGCAGAATATGGCAGGCCAGTCGAGACCCTGGGAGATAAAACAGCAGATCTCTCTGGTCTGATAACCTACAGAACCTGTGGAGAAGCCTCTAGCAAGGCTAAAGGGCAAAGCATACAGCTACAGAGGCTAGACCACATGATTAGACACCTTTGAAGGCCCAGATAGATGTTTTGTATAGAGCACAGCTGATAGAACCCCTAGACTCTTGACCATAGCTAAGCTAAACTTAACTTTGATGTTCTGGCTAGCTCTGTGAGCTTCTCTTTTAAGAAGGGCACCAGACAGATGCTGCCCTTTAAGATCAAGCTTTTAACCTAGGTCGTTGTAGGTTTGATTACTTTTTTCTTAACTGTTATGTGCAGTTCAGATATAATGTGATTCTTTTTTTGTATCCTCCTTATTACTGAATGTATTTGAAGTAAAGAAACAAATTCTCGTAGATAGATTTATTATCATCAGTAATGCAGATTAAATAAAGATTGGAGTTTGTTGTTTTCCTTCGTATTTTGCCTCTCGCTGAATAAAGTAGTGCTGGGGAATTGCTTGTGTGACTTGTCTTTATGCAGTCACAGTCACATGACGTACTATCCCAGAAATAGCCAAGTAGTTATCTTATCTTACATTGGAACTTTGGAATATTTGTAGTTAAATATTTTTTGATTCAGTATGTCAGAAATCTTATACTTGCATCCTAATAAGACAAATGTTTTCACCAGCACACCAGCAAGCGTTCCTCCACTTGATTAGTCAAGTGGTAAAAAAAAAAAAAAAAAAAAAAAGATTGTTTGATGTCACATAGTGCTTTTCTGAAAAGTATTTTTTTGTTCAACTTATGTAAGCCCACTGTTGCCACATCCTGCCCACCTTGTGGTGGCTTTCTATACGAATATATGTAAAATCTGTACTAGTGGTTGGGGGGGATGCCTTGTGTGATAGCTTGTCAGGGTTGACATAAACCAGGTTTTAACACATCTGTTGGCGAACACATTGATCAAATTTGTTTAGGTTTTTGTTGCCAGTGCCAGCTTTTGTTTTAGACATAAGAAAATAACATTACATACTTTGGTTTCCACAGAAAACTGAGAAGGCAAAAATACAGTTGATACAGATTTCAGATTTGAGATTAGATTTCTTTTTTTTGTTTTATAACTGATGAGTTCAAAAGTCAGGCATATGCAAAGGGAGTATGAAAGTTACTTATCTGACTTACTATCCAGGTACAAGGAGTGGGGTGGCATCCTTTAAATAACTTATATAGTTGATATTCTTTGTTCATAATTTGGTAAATTTCTAAGAGCAATACCACAAACATTTTCTGTATGCTAAAATACTTTTGAAACACATTTACTTTGGTCATGATGTAACAGGTCATGATGTAACAGGTCATGATGTAACAGGTTTCAAATGATCCCAGTGGGGTAATCATTTTTTGTGTCATTGAAAGTTCTCTGTGGTTCCAATTTTCTGTCAGCCCAATTTTCTGTCACTGATGTTTCTTGTATGCTTCTTTGTGTTTTCTCTCAAAGGATACCCAGGCCCAATTTGATTCCATATTGTGTCTCAACACCATTGAGAAGATGGAGGAATTTTCTTAATCACCGCACAAATGCAGAAGTCCATCTCCATGTCTGAAGACACGAACTCAAAACCATATCTATTTTCCTCTCTGGAGGCCCAGGACCAGGCCATTGGCTGCAGTTCCATGGCAACACTTCATCGCATTAGCAGTTTTGCAGAGGCAGGAGAGCTTGGACTGGCCTCAGAGGGCAGTGACAGCAGCAGTCAGGACCCTTCTGCCTCACCCCACAGTGACCGCAAGATGGCACACTCCTTGCATGAGGATGTGGAGATGAAGAGCAGTGGTTCCAGTGGAAGTGGGACTGAATCACAAGGAAATGAGTCACATGGCAATGAGTCGCATGGAAACTCATCGAACGGGAATGAATCGACCGGAAGTTCCAATGGCAATAGCAAGGATTCAGCCCTTTTGGAATCATCAGGGAGCAACAAGAGGTAACTACTTAATAGTGTATAAGATTTCAAAGTTGGACTCTACCTAAAGGTCACTAGATTCAGTATCAAAATTCAGACGAGTTTGTGGACACCCAAACATCACCTCCATATGTGCATGGTCAACATTTCATTCCAAAACTAGTGGACTCTACTTTAACAGAGGCAGTTTGGAACTCGTTTTAGACTCTTGCAACCAAGGATAGATCATTAAGCTTGGCAGTCCCATCTAAAAGTTTGTGTGGCCTACCGCTTTCCAGCAGAGCTGTTGTTGCTTCTAGACAAATGCATTGTACAGTAACATTACTTACAGTTGTCCAGTGCAGATTTAGCAGTTTGAAAGAAATGTGATGAACTTGCTTGACAGTACCAGGTTAATTGTCATGTCAGGTTAACTGATGACCCATTCTGCCGCCAGTGTCCATAGCGATCATATTGGTGGTGGATGTAACTGAACTAGCTGAATTAGAAGGGGTGTCAACATATTGTTTTCCATATGGTGTAGTATAGGTTGATTACATGGTTCTATTGTGAATAACATATGGGTTTGTGAGATTTGCAAATCATTGCATTCTGTTTTTATTTAGATTTTACATAGCATCCCAACTTTTTTGGAATTGGGGTTTTATTTGAAAGAATTGAAAGCTCAAAAGGTAAAAATACTTAAACAGTATACGTGTGTAGCAGTCAGGGTTAAAGTTCATTCAATTAAAGTACATTCAAAGACACTAGTATGTTATTTCTAGTAATACAATTGTGCCTAGTGATAATCCAGCATTTTGCATGCTACAGATTACAATACTAGGAGTTATCACTAAAAGCCCATCAACATATTAATCTGGTATGACTAACAGTTGTGCAGGTATTTCCAATATTAACTGACCTTATGAAAGCCCCGCCCCCTTCATCCCATCTCACATTATTAATTGATTTTTCCAACTCAAAATATGCACTGTTGCAGTGCTCTCGCTTTCTGCCAGGGTAAATGGAGAATGTTTCTGAGTTTTTTAATGTGAAATAAAATCCATCAATGTATGTATGATTTGTATACAAAATTTATGTACGAAAATTAGACCACTACCCTATATACTTAACATCAATGTAATTATATTTAGCATGCAGGTAACCTTTTCAAGTGTTTCAATTTCAGGTAAAACAGATGAGCAGCAATATTTGGTGGTTACTGCAAAACCCGTATATTCGTGCAGTGAGGTTTCTACCTTAGAAAAGTAATTTGTGAAAGGACTGTATATGGAAAATATTCTACATGCTCAGAGGACAGGATTACGCATTATTTCTCTTTGGGGTTGTCAGGCCTGATAATCATTTCATTATATTTATAGTATTGCCAAACTTGGAACTGTTTACTGGATGCATTTATTTAGGACATGTACATTCTTTTGAGCAGAGTAGGTTAAGGGCCTTGCTTAAGCTCCCAGTGGTGGGAGCTTGGTGGTTCTAGGATTTAACCTCTCAATCACTCATGCAGACTAGACCATAGACAGGTCATTTTATTTTTTTAGATACTTGAAGTTTCTACTTGTGCTGCTGTGCACATCAGTAACAATTAAACCAGTTTAATCAAATTTACCCTGATAACAGTTGTTAAATTGGGTTAAAGTAGCTTAGTCACCCAGCATGCTGACATGACCTGGTATTGATTTGTTGACTGAAGTGCAGACCAATGACACAATGATGCAATTTTAAGCCTTTGCCTACAAGTAATGGAAATCTTACAGATTTAGAAACACTTCTGCTTCACTGAGGGCATCTAGTTTGGTCTTTCTGTTTTAGCATCAGAAATGTGTATGTTGGAAAGTATCTTCAGACAGATGAGCAGCAGTTTTTCAAGAAATCTGTTGTCATACTGTGGTAAAAACATACATTGCAGTATAGCTAGTTTTGTTTCACTACACACCCTGGTAGCCAAACAACAAATGGCAAGCTAATCACAGTGCAGTCATTCTCATATGTATTATTTTAATCTTTAATTAGAAAAGCCCCACAAACCATCTGGCAAGATTGTAACCTGATAGGCAGATCAACATGTTTTTCAATAGTTGGGAACCAAATTTGCAGTAGTGTGAGGGGTTGATGAGAAACAGAACAGATGAACTTGTATGGTGGACTCTCCACATAATAATAATAATAATAATAATAATAATAATAATAATAATAAAAAACAAATTACAAAAAAAGTATTATTTAACAAAGAATATATAATCATTGATATGGTGACGTTGTCTGACATCTGAGAGTTTTCAGGACGGAGGAGTTTATTTTTTCCAGTTTCATCATTTTAATCTGACTGCATATTTTTTTTTATCTTGTTAACGTCAACATAGCGAATAAAAGAGAAGCTAGGGAGGGAATGACCAGCTGGTGTAACATTAGTGTTTATAGCAGCAATAATTAATAAGTAATAACAGGAACTATCTTGTCTCGCAGAAGTTCTATAACATACAACTATAAATGGTTCAAAAGCAAGCTGTGTCATTTATTAATAAAATGTCAATTGTAATTGCTGGCAAATCAATATGGTATAAGCAGCATCATGCACTTCACGTCATACTGTTATATGAAAATAATACATTTTATGTTGGTATAACTTATTTCTTTTATGGCATGGATTATTTTCATACAACAGCACAGCCTGTCCTGTTCTTCCTTTTTTTCCTCAAAAGTTATTCAGAGGAATAAACCAGTTTTGTTTTACAAATATGAAAGCAAGACACACACTAACAGCCAGACGAGGGTGCTAGCATATGCTATACAAAACATATTTGCATGCGTTTTTCATATTTGAGTACTAGCAGATTCCATTCTGTAATTTTTATTTTATTTTATATATAAAAGAAACACATACACTGTCTAATCGTACGTTCAGTCATTCCAGTTCATTCATATGAGCAATAAAGGAACTACAGCGTGGTGGAATTCTCTAAACAGATAGCCATCTACCACAGCACTTAAAGTACACTCCGAATACACTCATACACAGCACTTTTTTTTTTCTTTTCAGGAAAACTGTCAGCAACAGTTGCAGTTTCTCTTATTTCTCTCAGTCCATACTCGTTCTATTGAGACCCTGACCAGCTACAGTTTTATTATGAGCTTTTATATGATGTATCTGTAGAGTCTCCTTGGGTACCGAAAAGGTGTGAAAGGAGTCTTGGTAAGCTAAAATCTAAAAGAGCTTGTCACCAATCAGAGTCTTAAAATGAATTCTTCTCTAGAGTACTCTTTCTGTTTAAGGGCTCTCAAGTTAAGGAACCGGATATGAGAAAGAAGTACAAGCAGTTTTGCAGCCTTCAAGCGGTGTTTTCTGATGAATAAAAATTCTGACGAGGCAGATGCAGCATTGCTAATCATTGCTATCTCTATTTATTGGTTCAGTTAAGTATTTCATGACTGATCAGGATATTTGCAAAAGGACAGAGGAAGCTAATTTGTCTCTAATGATAAAAAAACAGATCATGATCACCTCTAATTCCTCATGATTTGTTGCTTTTCTGTGTCAGACAGAAAACGTTCTTTTGCGACGCACTTAGAGAGGTATTTCCATGACAACGTGTGGTTTGTGTGTCTGCATGAGATGGGTGTAAGTCATTCATGGCCCAATTTCTCTGTGTTTTTATCTCAAGCTTTCTGTCCTTTTTTATTTTTTGATTCCCTTTTCTATTTTTCTGTGGTCTGTGTTAGTCTTTCATTTTCTTTGCCTTATTTTGTTGTGTTGGCCATATTTTATAGTCAGTTTTTGATATTACTTATTCTCCATTCTATGGAGTATGTACATCCAATCCATGGTGCTTATCCACGGTGGCTTAGTGGTTAGCACGTTCACCTCACACCGCCAGCGTCGGGGGTTCGATTCGTCGGGGGTTCGGCCCTGGGTGTGCAGGTACTCCGGTTTCCTCCCCCAAAAGACATGCATGGTAGGTTGATTGGCATGTCCAAAGTGTCCGTAGTGTATGAATGGGTGTGTGAATGTGTATGTGAGTGTGCCCTGCGATGGAGTGGCACCCTGTCCAGGGTGTACCCCGCCTTGTGCCCGATACTTCCTGGGATAGGCTCCAGGTTTCCCCGTGACCTTGAAAAGGATAAGCAGTATAGAAGATGGATGGACATTTTGTTGCAAAAACATGACAGCTTATCACCCAAAGAACACCATACCCATGGTAAAGCACAGTGGCCGCAGCATCATGTTATGAGGCTGCTTTTCTTCAGCAGGGACTGGGGCTCTATTCAAGACAGAGGGCATCATGGATAGCTCCCCATATCATTCTATTTTGGCACAAAACCTTTAGGCATTTAAAAAAATATCACCTTCCAGCACGATAATCAAAAACCTGTTGAATAACTTGAAAAGAGGTTGTGCACGGAAGATCTCCTTGCAAATCGATAGCTCTGGAGTAGGAAGAATGGAATAAAATTGCCAACTGAAGATGTGCAAAGTTGGTAGAATCCTAAAAAAAGACTTCAGAGTTCAGTATTACCATCAAAAGATTCTTTAAGAGAGCATTAGTTAAAGGTGTCGCGTACTGCAACTAGGTTATTGTAAATTTTTTTCTTCTTAAAATGTTCTTTGTTTTCACTTGAATTTTATTGGTTGCTATATCACATTAAATGTGGAAGAAGAGCTGGCATGATTTATCTTGGTTTCATTTTTTACATCACAAAAAAGATTTCCATTTTAACAGTACATTGCTCAGTAAAACGAAGATAATGAGGGCAAACATCTTGAAATTGATCACTCAGTACTTGAGTGGACATCTTTGTAACTCTGGACAATAAACACATTTCAGCAACCTGATCATTTAAATGATTTGATTTGACACAAACTAGGCTTTGACCAGATTTGTGTCGCTTGCTGAGGCAACAGCTTTGAGTTTGTGCATTCAGAGTCACTGTTAGTGCTGCGTTGTGCAACACTATTAAAGAATGTATCATTGAATTTCAACATCTGTGTAGCCTGCAAGATACAGACTTATTCTCAACTGACTAATGACATTTTTGGTTTGTATATACCATGTGATATAATTTTCCAAGCTGTATTGCTAGCAGTATTGGGTAAGTCACTCAAAAAAATTTAATCCACTACAGATTACTAATTTCTACATTAAAATTGAAATTTGATTACATTACTGATTACTGCATGTAAAAAGTAATCATATTACTAATTACTTTACCTTCACATTACTTTCAAAACCTATCAAACCTACAAAAATACACTACAAAGTTAAACTCATAGTTCTTTCAGTAATTTTAGCTCACGTCAAGGTATGACATGATCGGGAAAACGTCGAATTTATCATTAAACTTGCCTCGGGTGTTGTCACTGTTTGTAGGACTACCAGAATGATCAAATATAAAACTATTCTAACTAGACTATGTAGAAAGCTTTGATTGCTAAGCAACATAACATGCACAAATTACAGAATTCTATGGATATAACCATGGACTAAGTCTAACTGTTTTGGTTTAAAATCTTTATTTAAAAAAAAAAAAAGGAACTTATTGGATAGTTAAGATAGTTCTAAAATTCCTATCTGACAGGGAAAACCTGTTTTATGGTTCTGCATAAGAATTCTACATTTAACCATGTACAACATTTGACTTTACGTTTTCCTGTTGCCTTTCTATTTTCTGTCAGTATATTTAGCTCATCTGCTTGGATATCCTATTTGTGAACATGCATTCTATTCCAAGCTATTTATAAACACTCTGTTTAATCTTTGAAGAGCCTTAATGTCAACTGCACCTGGACAGGTGCTCTATTTAGTACTTACAGTCTTAAGCTCACAGGACAAAGCAGTGGCCTGAATACATGCATATTTATACATTCTTTAATCTCTATTGATTTATCCTTGAGGAGCCTCAATGTCACCTACACCTGGACGGTTACTCTTAGTACTTACTGCACTAAGCTGATAGAAAGCTGAAAAAGCTGTGACCAACCCACACACACACATAAAGAGAGAGAGATTTGGAAATACAGTCCTCTCCAAAAGTATTGGAACGAATGGCAAGGCCAATTATTGTTATTTTTTGTATACACTGAAGACATTTGGATTTGAGATCAAAAGATTAATATGAGACAGTAGATCAGAATTTCAACTTTCATTTCCTGATATTTACTCCTAGATGTGTTAAACAACATGGCACCTTTTATTTGAATACACCCATTAGTCAAATGATCAAAAATATTGGAACATATGACTGCTATTAACAACAATTAATAGCTCTGACTGTCTACTCTTGGTTTGAGCCCTGGGTTTCACCTCTGAAGATTGCATTTGTTGGTAAAAAGGATAAACCAACATGAAGACCAGAGAGCTGTCTATAGGAGAAAAGCATGCCATTTTGAAGCTGAGTGAAAATCGATCAGTGTCATTGCACAAGCATTGGGCATAGCCAGTACAACATATCCATTTGTCATATCCTAAAAATTAAAGAAACCACTAGTGTACTAACAACCCGACAACAAACAAGTCGGCCAAGGAAAACAACAGTAGTTTATGAAAAACATTACTGTGAAGACAGCTGTTAAGAAAAAGCAAGAAAACAACAGTCAGTGACATCAGCAACAACCTCTACATGGTAGAGTTTAAGGTATCACAATCCCCACTGTTCAAAGAAGACTTTGAGAGCAGAAATATAGAGGCAATACCACATGGAATCCAAAGAAATTCAAATTCAAATTCCAAAGAATCCAAAGAAATTCTGGAACCGAGATTAACCTTTACCAAAGTGATGGAAAGGCCAAATGCGCACGATTCAAAACATTGCTTGTCTATCAAGAATGGTGGAGGTAGTGTCATGGCTTGGGCTTGCATTCAGTGTATAACAAAAACAGAAGATTTGGCCTTGCTGTTCCAATACTTTCAGAGATGACTGTGTATAAACTAATCAGGTCACAATGTATGAACCCAGTGTTCTGTATGTATGGTATGTGTATTGTTACAACCCGCTATCTTGGGACAGGAAGTTTTTGTGTGCTGTGACATTTTGCGTGCAGGTCCGAACTCCCTCCCAGACTTTCCAGCCTGCCCTAGCCTGCCTTGCTCCCGCCTCCAGGATGACCTCACTGATTGGTTGCGTTTTTTAAAGAGGAAGACATGTGGGATGTTGGAGGTGGTTTCATGTTGTTAGGAGATTGGTTGGTTTGTGTGCTTGCCCTTGTGGCGATCAAATTCTGTGTTCTGACTGCTGTTCTGGTTTTGACTTTTGCCTGTTTTTTGTTTTTTATTTGATTTTGGTTGACCCTATATTGTTATAGTGCATTCTCTTCACTTGTGTATATATGTTCACTTGGTTCACTGGCAGTAGGGGTGTGGCTGCCATTTCTTTTGGGAGAGGGCTCCTTTTGTCTCTGTTTCTTTGCTTAGGTAGTTAGGGAAGAAACCCTGTATTTTTCTTCCTTTTCCTTTTAGGTAAGCTAGCTACTTAAACAATAGAATTCTTTTGTTTATAATTTTGGCCTTGGCCCACCCTGAAGATACGCCTGTTTTGGTTCATTTGTACAGTTGTATGTAGATAATTGTCTGTTACAATATGCCACAACCTTTTTCACCCAACTTTGTTTGTGTTGTTATTCCTACCTTCCCTTATTTAAAGATCAATCCAATTGAATCCCGAGCTGGTTACTCTGTGCGGCCCAACCTAGACTGGGCCGTAACAGTATTTACATGGTTAACAGATTTCTGAATGACATAATAGATAATTGCAATAAGGACTTGTACATGATTTATGCTTAAGGAGGTGTCCTACATTTTTGCAAACAAAAAGAACAGCTCACTGAGTTTGGGCTTTGTGTCTATAGGGGTCCTTGAACAACACCTAAAGCCACAGGTTAACCCTTGTACTTAAGAAATAAGGAGGAAATACAGGATATGTCAGGGGTGCTAACTGGTCATCATGACCTCCATCTCATCTATGAAGTGGGTTATTTACTTGTTACTGCCCCGTAATTGTAGCACATGCTTGAGTTGTATTTCTGATTGCTTAGCAGTTTTGGTGAAGCAGGAAACCACCAGTTGTAGCTCTGTGTTGGACACAGCTCTGTTATTTTAACAAAAGCCATTACTATGAAAACACCTAGATGCTCTCAGAAGACAGCTGCACCTGGGGAAACTAGGTAGCAAGAAATGAGGCTGGAGTGAGTTTTAAGTAAATTGGTAGATTGGTAGTTGATGTAACTCAACAAGGAAACTGAGGAAAAATTGAGGTTTCTGCATGTTACTGGGATGCTGAACACTTTTTAATACTTTTTAGTACTTCTGCTCAGGGCTGAGACCATTAATCTGTCATATGGTGAGAAATCTTAGAAAAAAATTCATCCTACCTTAGGCTACTCCACTGGACAGTGCCATAAGAAACATGCCCAGGGGCTCCTGTTTTTTAATCATCAACTATATTTTTTAAATACTTTGTTGCATCTTCATCAGACTGCGGTCTGCCAGTTGACGACCCCTGGTTTATGGTTTCCTCGCCTGCAATGCAATAATCTCCAAAAGTTCTGTTTTGGTGCTCTCCATGGTGCTGCATCTTCCTGCAGCTTTTGTGGGGGGTGAATACCAGGACACCACACATTTTTAAGATTAAAAAAAAAAAAAACAACTGCACAGCTGTTGAAGACCTACTAAAAAGCTTTTTTGTTTAGATATAAGCGCTTTTTTTTTTTTTAATGAACTACGGCCATGACGTATCTTTTTCCAACCCTTAGTTGGCCATTAGTTGTCATTAGAAATGGTTTGTTTCAGCTTAGTAACAAACAATTGTGGCTGTTTTAACTTTTCTAAAGCTGTATGAATGGTTCATATTCAGAATGGTGTTTTCATTGCTTAAAGTTTATATCTATTATTCCTCCAGCTCCAACTCTCACAGTCCCTCACCTCCCAGCAGCTCCAATGCCTTTAGTCTACTCAGTGCAAGTTCTGAACAGGACAACCCTTCTACTAGCGGATGCAGGTTTGTAAACACACCCAGCTCTTGTTCTTAATTGCAGTACATACCAGCACTTGCAGTCTGGGATTAATACATGTATGTACACCTGCAAAGAAACAATTGCCTGTTGATGATGAAATCTCCTCCTGCCATGTGATGTGATTTTTGTGTGTTTTGTACATTTGCAGTAGTGAAGAGTCTGCCAAGGCAAAAACACAGAAGGAACTGATAAAAACCCTCAAAGAGCTGAAGCTCCATTTGCCAGCAGATAAAAGGAACAAGGGCAGTAAATCCACCACCCTGAACACCCTGAAGTATGCCCTTCGATGTGTCAAACAGGTTGAAGGTGAGCAGAACCCTTCAGTTTAATAAACTCCGGACATACAAAGTGAAAAATTTTATTATTTTATACTTGTAAAATACTTTTCATATTATATTGTTCTTCATTTTGGGCTTTGCAAGGCCAGTTTTTCCTGGTTAACATTTTGAGAAAATTAGTTTGGAGACTCTTCTATTCTCATTGGGCCGGTGACTTAGGTCATCAATATTTATGTGGTGAAAATGATGAATATTCAGAAATGCTTATGTCGGTTTCTGGGCTCCCCACTCAGTTGTGCAAATCCCCTGCGTATACTTAGGAAGTGTCTGAGTAGAAGTGTCTGAGACTGAGTTTGTCAATAGCACCATGCCTTAAAACACAAGCACTTGCCTTTAAAGCTAAAAAATAAAATCAGGTACAGATAATGCCGACTGAAGATAGAAATAGAGCTTTTTTTTCCTTTGCTGTCAAATGTAATAAGATGTAACATAAAAACAAGAGACAATTTTTTTTTTTTTAATGTTTTTTTTTTTTTAAAAACAGTTTTTTTTTAAATATACAAATAATAAAGTCTAATATGCACTATATGGCCAGAAATTGTGCTTGTGGACACCTGACCATCACACCCATGTATGATTTTGAACATCCTGTTCCAGATTTAGTCCCCTCTGTGCTGTTGTAATATCCTCCATTCATCTGGTTAGGCTTTACAGGAGCACTTACAAAGGTTTGGGACCTTTGTTCCAGTGAAGGGAAATTATAAAGCTATAGCATACAAAAACATCCTATATAATTATGTGCTTTCAACTTTGTGTATTGAAATAAACAGCAAATAAGAGTTTAGTATATTGCCAAGATAGTGCTAAATCAATAGTCCTGTGAACTAGTGATGAGGGGAGCGTAAGATGCTCTTTTTTTGTAAAGTATATTATAAATTGATTAAATATTGTCATGACTACGTGTTTAATATTGGCCTGATAAAGCATTCCGTGTATTTACAGACCAAAACATGGATTTCAGCGTGATAATGTGGTTATACACACTGTTAAATGGTGGCACTGGACATAATACTGCTCCTCACTCGAGCCGATATCACACACCAAAAATGGGCTTAACTTCAAGGTCATATTCACACATAACTGAGACACACTTGTGTTTTCAGCATGCTCCACCTTGTGTGTGCAGTTCTCACACAGCTGTCTGAATAGTTGTGCTTACACCGTTCACTGTACTTAAATCTGTACTGTAGTTACATGCAAGATGCTCAATTTTGGTATTAAATCCTCCCTAAACGTGACGTTTGACCTTCCATTATATTATAAACCTTTTGTGCTGTCTGTTATTTTAGCCTATAATGTGTTTGTAAGTCACTCTTCTAACACAGTTGTATATGTGTTATAAGGGTCATATGTTATGTGTTAAGATTTTATCAAGTAGTTAAGTAAAAACACTGATCTAAAGTGTTCCAATTTTGATTATTGCTGTGACTTTTGTTTCAGCTAATGAGGAGTACTACCAGTTGCTTATGATCAATGACAGCCAGCCATCTGGCCTGGATGTATCCTCATATACGATAGAAGAGATTGACAGCATCACGTCAGAATACACACTGAAAAATACAGTAAGTTTTTCACATTTACCCTTTTAACATGTTTAAACTGTTATATAGCATGTTGTGCAATATTTTAATTGTATTAAGAGACACTTCAGTCCCACTAACACTTTAAACACTGTTAGGGTTAATAAAGCATTTTTTCAGTGAAATATATTTTCAGACCTTTTGATTTTGTTATGTACAACCTACACCCTGTTGTTTATATGTTAAATTAAAATTTAAACAATAATTAAGATGTGGGATTGGCACACGGTGGCTTAGTGGTTAGCACGTTCGCCTCACACCTCCCGGGTCGGGGGTTTGATTCCCACCATGGCCCTGTGGAGTTTCTCATGTTCTCCCTGTGCTGCGGGGGTTTCCTCCGGGTACTCCGGTTTCCTCCCCCAGTCCAAAGACATGCATGGTACACTGATTGGCATGTCCAAAGTGTCCATAGTGTATGAATGGGTGTGTGAATGTGTGTATGTGTTTGTGCGCCCTGCGATGGATTGGCATCCTGTCCAGGGTGTACCCTGCCTTGTGCCCGATGCTCCCTGGGATAGGCTCCAGATAGGCTTTCCCCATGACCCTGAAAAGGAGTAAGTAGTATAGAAGATGGATGGATGGATGGATAAGATGTGGGATCCAACGTTAGGGCCACCCACGATTGGTCATCAGATAGCTCAGTTGTTTTATGGCAGACTGTTAGTTTATGCACAAGATTGCTTATAATAGAACTAGTTGTAGACTTTTTTGTTTTTCTAGAATATTGTTACCGGAAAATTGCGTGGTTCTAATGCAGGAAAATAGAAACACAGACGCTGCTATAACAGTTTATTCCCTGCTACATTTCTAAAGGCACTCATTAAGCTTGTGTTGTTAAATTACCTTTTTTAATAAAAAAAAAAAAAAACATATTAAAGTGTGATTACAGTGTAAAATATTTGTATTCTTGATTTTCACATGGTTAAATGTACTGTCTACTAATTATACTTTACAACGTCTGTGTGTAGGACATCTTTGCAGTGGCAGTATCTCTGATCACGGGCAAGATTGTATACATCTCAGATCAAGCGGCATCCATTCTCAACTGTAAGCGGCACGTGTTCAAGAATGCCAAGTTTGTGGAGTTTTTAACACCACAGGACGTCAGTGTGTTCTACAGCTTCACCACACCATATAGGCTGCCATCTTGGAGCATGTGTACAGGAGCTGGTATGACATGCATGCTTTATCCACAGTGTACAATGCTGCTGCCAGGGTTGCCAACAACACCCTCAAAAAACACATTAGCCCACATGAATGCTGATGAATTCATTGAGATTTCCAGAGTGAGTGCGTCATTCTCTTCTGATTCAGTCTACAGCAAACTCTTCCTGTTCCATGGAGTCATTTTTAGAACACAGGGAGGCGGATAGCCAAAGATTAAAAAGCTCAAGTCTCGAGCAGGAGTTTCTTCACTGGCCTAGAATAGCACTTGTGTGGGCAATTTGATTCAGTTACTGAAAATAGGAAGGTAATTCTTTTACAGAGATTACCTCCGTCTTCCAGGAAACCGTCTGAAGCGTCTAAAACAATTATTTGCAATTTATTTTAACAGATGGAGGCCACATGGGAACAGATAGTGACTGATGTGACCCTTATAAAATAAATAAAATTTGCCACCTCAATTCTAATCTCTGATCTTTTGGAGATCTATTACTTCAATGTAGCTTGTAAATATGTAAAATGAAGAATAAGAAAATTAGTGAAATTAAGGTAAAATTATGTTTCTATGCCTAAAGAAAAGTAAACAACACATAGAAAAAAAAAATCATTGATCAGAATTTCATAATTCATGCATGAAATGGTTAATGAACAAAAAAATATAGACCATGACTAAACACTTGGAAACATGACTACTGCATGGTATTGGAAAATAATCAATGACGGAGTGATATGATGCCACTACCACTCCAAAGTTGGCTATTTTCCGAAAACAGCATGTCCAACAGAGTGTTTTATTTGTCTTATACCACAGGCATTTACCAGCAATTACAATTTTTTTTATTTATTAATATATGCTTTTTATCAATTTATAGTTACATTTAATGTTGTGGAACATTCCTTTATAGTGTATCATTATAGCAGCTATAGAAAGTCATTTTTTTTTACCAGCCTCCCTGTCTTTCTCTCTCTTGATGTTACAAAAAAGACAAAAAAAAAAAAAAATACAGCTTGTCATGTTACTGAGAAACCAGAAAGCGCAAAAAAAAAAAAAAAAAGTCCTCTTAACTGAATTTATTTATTTCTTTTGTGGCAGAAAACTTACTGCATGTTATAAAGGGATGAGACTCAACACTTATTGCATAAATGTTAATTAATCCTTACAGAAACCCACACCAAATCAACAATGATCTGT
The DNA here is from genome assembly GCF_001660625.3 of Ictalurus punctatus. NCBI lineage: Eukaryota > Metazoa > Chordata > Actinopteri > Siluriformes > Ictaluridae > Ictalurus > Ictalurus punctatus. The sequence goes on from NC_030435.2 coordinate 13,819,295, forward strand.
TTTTCTTTGTTAAATAACCACACATTTTTTATCTTTCTTATTAGCCTTAGATTGTGTGGTGCATCTGTCATAGAAGGCCCTGTGAATGAGTTACTATAGAAATGATAACATATTTTAAAAAAGCACATTAATAGAAATATGTGATTTGAATTACAGCTGGCACTACTGTGGGAGCTGTGCTCTTAACAAAAATGAATGAACGTCTTCTTTTCAATAAGATTCAAGAATTCAGCAGTGCTGTGGTATAATTGGTTTTAAACAGCAGCAGTCAGAATGACCTCTTTGTAGTTAAAAAAAAACATTCATAATTTTTTCCCTATTAAAGAATCTTCACCTTCTGACTGCATGCAGGAAAAGTCATTCTTCTGCCGCATCAGGTGAGTATACATATATACCTATGTGTATACATCTTTATGTCTGTGTGTGTCTGTTGGGCCTCACTGTATGTGCCTCATACACAAGCACATATGTTTTACTTCATTCAATTCATGTTCTCTTTCCTACACAGCGTGACAAAATTAGTTAAGCAATATTTGTGGTAAATAAGAATCCATATACCATTGTTGTACAGAGAAACTCTTACTTCACACTGTCCCCTAAAGGAAATATGCTCATGTACCGCAGGTAAAATAAATAAATAAAAATAGAAAACTGGACTAGTGTAAATGAAAGTATGTGAAATATTGCTCCATGATCACTGGGATACATCTGAACACTATATGCAGTGATGCATTTTACACTTTCTATTGCTGTCAGATGTCTTTTAAGCATTTGTTTTGGCATCTCACTATTAGACATGCCCCCTCACACTGTACTTTACAAATGCATAATTACGTTGTTGCTGCAAACAGATGATTATCAGCGTAATTTCTGCCATTATTTTGCTGTGGAGAGAATAGTGTAATTTCACATCAGATATTGCACACCACTTCACTTTCTACAGTTTTTGACATTGCGAGCAAAGTTCAAAGTTCAACTTTAGCAAAGTCAAGTTAAACTTTGACTCCTTTTTCCTGCTGACAAATGAGATACCACTGTATTTCATGTGGCAATTTGTGACCAACTTTGTACAGACAGGGAGGAGAAGCTGATTTCACCATTTATTGCATTCCGAGTGATCCAGCTCATCAGTTTCTATAATGTTGATGGAGAAATACAGCATGTCGACATGCCATCCATGTGAAACAGGGCGCCCAGGTAGCACTGAGATATTGATGGGGGTGGTCTTGTGCATTTTTGTCTTAAATCAAGATACATGGTTTTCAAACTCTCTGCTAATCTACAGTGAGCACATCTTGATTACCCAGAATATCACGATGAGCAGAGGGCTTATTGTTTGTATTATGCACTCCTGTTTGCAGAGAATGAAATGCAAAACATGTATGATTTGTAGACAGCCTTAAAGATACTAGAGGCTGGATGTATTTGTAAAGATTGGATGTAAATGTACATCTATTTATATTTAGATATATACACCAATCACCCATTACCATTGGCAGGTGAAGTGAATAACACTGATTATCTTGTTACAGTGACACCTGTCAAGGAATTGGATATATTTGGCAGCAAGTGAACAGTCAGTTCTCGAAGTTGATGTGTTGGAAGCAGGAAAAATGGGCAAGCGTAAGGCTCTGAGCGATTTGACAAGGGCCAAATTGTGATGGCTAGACGACTGGGTCAAAGCATCTCCAAAATGGCAGGTCTTGTGGTGTGTTCTCGGTATGCAGTGGTTAGTACCTACCAAAAGTGGTCCATGGAAGGACAACTGGTGAACCGGCGACAGGGTCATGGGCGCCCTAGGCTCAGTGATGCATGTGGGGAGCGATGGCTAGCCCGTCTGGCCCGATGCCACATATAAGCTATTGTAGCACAAACTGCTGAAAAAGTTCATGCTGGCTATGATAGAAAGGTGTCAGAACACACAGTGCATCACAACTTGCTGCATATTGGGCTGCGTAGCGGCAGACCGGATTGAGTGCCCATGCTGACCCCTGTCCACCGCCGAAAGTGGCTACAATGGGCATCAGAACTGGGCTGTGGAGCAATGGAAGAAGGTGGTCTGGTCTGATGAATCAAGTTTTCTTTTACATCATGTGGACGGCTGGGTGCGTGTGCGTCGCTTACCTGGGGAGGAGCACCAGGATAGGTCTTTTGGAGTACGTGCTTCGACGGGTCAGAGCAGTTCTGGCAGCGCAAGGGGGATCTACACAATATTAGGCAGGTGGTTTTGTGTGTGTGTGTGTACTTGATATTATAACCATAAACAGAAATTGACATAAGGGCTGGAATTAAAGCCAGTGTGATAGATCCCTTATAGGACCAAGGTTAAGCATACACTTATGTGTGTCTGTAATGTTTAAACCTGTCCTCTTGTGTTGCAGTGGAGGTAAGGACTGTGAAGGGGACTTGCAGTTCTACCCATTCCGTATGACTCCTTATCTAATGAAGGTGCAGGACACAGAGCACACTGAAGACCAGTTCTGCTGCCTTCTGCTGGCTGAAAGAGTGCATTCCGGCTATGAAGGTCACTGGGCATGCACAGATTTTCACTCAACAAACATCTAGGTTTTAATAATGTAAGATGGTAAAAAATGCTTTGGGTCTTAATTTCACTTATTGAGACCTGCTTTAAGATTTTCAGGGTTTATTCCCAAGCGCCATATGAGTAATAACTGCATTATTAACTGATGTAACACATAATACACACATTTGTACTGGTATAGCTCTTATTTATTAATATACAATAGGCCTCATTTCTCAGTATTTTAGTAAAGTTGTGTGGAAATATTTGCAGAAGCCAAACAAAGGCTAGGAAATTTGGAAATTTTCTTGCCACTTAAATGTATATATTGATGAATGCTAAAATGCCAATCACGTGTAAATTACCAGGCGCATATGTGGCACAGCTTGCATTTGGTGATGCCCAGAATACTCCATAACAGGCAACACTTACATAGATTAAATGATGCGTAAATAAAAACATTAAAAAAGACTTTTGCTGAGGTAGAAGTGAAAGTTATTCTGACTCATATTGTTACCGAATCTGAAAAGGGCAAACTCTGGAGCCAAATTACAGAAAATGTGAATGAGATGTGAACAAGGTGAGGTGAAAAGAAAATAGTTTGTCATGAAAATGGTGAAAAAAATACATATTTACTGTGCCTAGGTGATCTTGGAGAGTAAACACATAACACAGAGCAAACCGCAGACAACAATCTTCTTTAGCTCTGGCAATTTTTCCCTTCAAGTCATTTATTTTAATTCACATAGGCTATGACTAACTCTGTGATTTCCTGTTTTTCTTCTTCTTTTTTTTCCGCCAATTTCATCTACACAAGACTTTTTTTTATTGTATTATCAAAAGAAAATAATTGGTTTACCATTATACATTGATTCAGAACTTTAGCAGCACTGTCACATAATGCCCCATAGTGCAAAATCTGCTGCTGGATAAACATGAGCAAGTAAGGAAAACTTCCTTTAATTAAAAGCCAGATCCATTAGGTGTTTTGTACATGAATATAATAGTAAGAGTAGCCTCTATGCCAAATGGCTGTGAAAAATGGAAATGCGTCACTCTCCAGTATTGATAGTATTAACCTCTAGATGTTTACTTCACAGCTCCAAGGATCCCAACGGACAAACGCATCTTCACTACCACACACACACCAAGCTGTGTGTTTCAGGATGTCGATGAAAGGTAAGGATTTATGTTTGTCTCGTTCATTCTTTTTTTTTTCTTTCTAACACAAAAGTCTACCTTTTTCTCTCTCTTTTCACATTTGAATTTCTCAAATTATTTACTTCAGTTTGAGTCTGCTCTTTAAATAAAATGAATTCCTTATAGAAGATCCAAACATTTGAGCCACAGGGCCACTGAGTACCTTATGATTTCATAAAGAGCTATTCATCATCTATAAGTAATGGTTCACTTGGGAAAGTGAAGTTCCCCTTGGTTAGAACACATGAATAACTTGTATTTAAAGGCTGCACATATGTTTAAAAGCCAGAGACTTTACAGAACGACTTGAGTGAATGAGTGCCTGATATTTTTGTTTGCATCTCAGGGCTGTCCCATTGCTTGGATATCTACCACAAGACCTGATTGGTACACCATTACTCCTGCACTTGCACCCAAATGACAGGCCATTGATGCTCAGCATTCACAGGAAGAGTGAGTGACACACCATCTGTTTGTACTGCTTAAACGCTATTCTGACTGTATTAGTTTTTATGTGGATAGGTGGGGTAATGTAATTACCAATATATCTCTGAAATTTTTGTTTTATCTAAATTCATCCTGTCAGTCATTTTTACTGACTGCACATTCCTGAGTCTGGAAAGACTGCATCTTCTTTTACCGGCAATAAAAGGGCCTATAGAAATAACACCACATGGTGTCTGTGGTGTCTAAAAGTCTGAGGCCTCTAGCATGAAATGGTTAAAAAGATTAAAATGCTTCTATTTTGCATTCTTTGCATTATTCTTTGCATTACAAACTATATTATCAGCAATAGTGAAAAGTAATAGAAATGAGTAAAATAAATATTTACATGAATTTCCGAATTTCTTAGTATCTATTATGTCTTCCTTTTGATTTATTGACAGCATGCACTTGAGCTGGCATGGACTCCACAAGTTTGAAAATCTTGTAAAGAAAATCTGACCTTTTGTAAGACATTAGTATGGGCAGTATCACAAATTAAAATTTAAATAGTGACCTAGAAATAGTGCTGAATCTTGAGTATTGAATGTTCTAAATACTGAACATTTTCATTCTTTGTTTTTAAACTTTTTTGCTTGTTTGTTTTCTTGTTTTAAATTAGAAGAAAAATACCATATGCCCAATTTTTTGTGTGGTCTCAGACTTTTGGACCCAAGTGCACATATCCAGTATGATCAAATTTGCATTGTATCAAAAAAGCAATAAAAAAACACAACATTGTATTATTTTTTTCAGTGTAGAGATAATCCTTTAAATCCCAACTCGTTCCGATCATCTCTGGCTGAAACCAAATCAAAAACAAGTATTGGCTGAGGTTAAAATAGAACAATAATATGTAAATGTTGTTTTAAAGGAAATGTCAGAGAAGCAACGCTTCCGTGGTTTTTAATTAAGTTATTGAGTTAACTTGAGTTATTGAGCCTTATATACATGTTACATGTCCACGAGCCCTACAACAAGCAGTTACAATTGAGGTAAACATAATTAGTTTGTATTAAAGATATGAGGTGAACATTGTATGCATGCAAACATCATAAAAACACTCCTGTTTCTGTAATTTTTACATTCAATCTTATCCTGTCCTGATAGTACTTTAGGTTCAAATATGTGTTTATGCTTTTAGAAGCATATTATAATATATTATAATCAGCACACTATACTCTACTGTAAGACAACGTGATGTATTTTAACTTTACAGTAGAACATAGAGCAAATATGTACATTACATAAGGATGTAGTATGTCATTTTCAACACGGTCAATCAATAATTTTTACATAGTCTTGCAGTACGCTGGTCAGCCATTTGACCACTCATCCATTCGTTTCTGTGCTCGAAATGGAGAGTACATCACCTTAGACACCAGCTGGTCCAGCTTCGTCAACCCCTGGAGCCGTAAAGTGTCCTTTGTCATTGCACGACACAAAGTCCGCATGTGAGTATGGGATATGCTTTGTGTACTAAAACTAACCAGTGTTTGTTTTGGATCTTTGCCTCAGTTGAGTGTATTCGGCCTTTAACCGTGTCTGTTTCGCTGATTTACTAACAAAGTTAAATGGAAAGGGGGGAAAGACAGAGCTAAATGAAATTGGCCCCTTTAATACCTGCAGTAAATGTATTGTCTGTATCTGGGATCATCAAATGGCAGCTACAACCATCCATTAAATTTTTCCAGTTACATTATACTTTTATAGAAAAGATCTACTGAAATATATAATTACGTATTTGTGTGTTTGTGGGTGTGGGTGTGCGCGCGCATACTTAGGTGATAACATTAGGGTAGGACCACAGAGAAAAAAACATGAGTACTGGCCAAATTTGACAAAAAACTGCAGGGAGTGATCATATAAATGAGAAGGAATGAGTACTAAAAAAACAGAGGCATTTTGTCAGATCAGTTGATGACTCCTGTCCTATAGTTTCTAAAGTGGTTGAAACATAGGTGTAATATTGTAATTCATACGAAATAAATTGTAGTCACTGTGTTATTCTCTTGCTTGCACTGAGCTATATCCCTCAGCTGAATGTAGTACATGTTCATTAAACTCATTTCCTCAGCCAGGTGCACTATGAAAGTAATAGTGAGTTTGACTGGTTTGGAATTTTCCAGGGGTCCCGTAAATGAGGACGTCTTTGCAGCTCCAGCCACAGCTGAGGGTAAAACAGTGGACTCGGATATCCAGGATATCACAGAACAGATTCATCGGCTACTGCTTCAGGTCAGTTATTACTGAAAGAGAAAGTGAGACAATGATTTTGTGCATAGGGAATTGAAATGTTTTAAATATGTTATTGCCCAGGGTAATTATGTTTCTTTGACCTACTAAATAAATTCTGGCAGTCATATTGTGGAGTAAGAAGGACGAAAACACATGCATCATAAAGATAGAGACTAGGGCCAACATGTCAAACCCCATTACACAGAGTACCAAATTTTGAAACATAGTGTTGTGCGGAAGGAAAAGGGAAGTACAAATTATGACATACAAGTTATATATAGATAAAAAATAAATTTTAAGACTGCAGTTGCTGACCTAGAATGTTATAATGGTGAGCCTTAAAACCATTATGCGCCATGAATTGTATTGTTTATGGGTCTGTTATGCACCTTTGACATGTGAGGTAAACAAGAAGCACCCACACTCACCTCTGCCCACCCCCCCCCCCCCCCCCCCTGTGTATGTGTGTATAGCCAATACATAATAACGGCTCGAGCGGCTATGGAAGCCTAGGCAGTAACGATCATCTGGTGAGCGTGGCCTCATCCAGCGAGAGCAATGGAAATGCAGCCCATCCACACGTGGACGACGAAGAAGGTCGAGCCAAACCTGTAAGACATTATAACGGATTCACTGTATGGCCAAACGTTTGTGGACACCTTACCATGTGGGGCTTCCCCTACTGTTGCCACAAAGTTGGAAGCACACAATTGTGTAGGAGTTGCATGTCTTTTGTGCTCTAGCATTAAGATTTTCCTTCACTGGAACTAAGGTGCCCAAACTTGTTCTACCACAATTCCCCTCTGCACAAAATAAGGTCCATAAGGACATGGTTTGCCAAGGCTGATGTGTAAAAACTCGAGTGACCTGCACAGAGCACTGACCTCAACCCCACTGAACACCTTTGGGATGAATTGAAATGCCGATTGCACACTGGGCCTCCTCAACTGACATCAGTGCCTGACTTCTCATAGGCTCTTGTGGCTGGTTAGGTATCCACATACTTTTGGCTACGTAGTGTATCTTTACATACAGCTTCAACACACATGTACACAAGACATACAGTATCACTTAGGGGTGTACTCACTTTTGTTGTCAGCGGTTTAGACATTAATGGCTGTGTGTTGAGTTATTTTGAGGGGACAGCAAATTTACACTGTTACACAAGCTGTACACTCACTACTTTACATTGTAGCAAAGTGTCATTTCTTCAGTGTTGTCACATGAAAATATATAATCTAACATTTACAAAAATGTGAGGGATGTACTCACTTTTGTGAGATACTGTACATTGAAAATTCCATACTTTTCATAGTTCTGCCACTGTAACAGATAATTGAATTTAAAAATAGCTTTTTATAGACCAAATGATGGGGATGATTTTAACCAAGCTACTATTTGTTAAAAAATCTCACAGTTTCACGTTTCAAACTTGTGAGTAAGTCCCAATTTAGATTTTATTACATTTTCAGGATCTGGAACAATTTTTTTTTATTTCCAATTATAAATGGAAAAAAAGCCCAGATTTTCAATGTGGTCTCAGACTTTTGGAGCCCTCTGTATGTATTATATAGTTAACAGTTATGGGTTTGAATAAAGTTTTTTATTTTTTTTTATTATTATTATTTTTATATTTTTTATTGTACTGCAGACAGCCACTAGAGGACATCATAGTCATTTTGGCTTCACCTTTCAACTGCTTTCATGTTTGGTCACCAAATACTATATATACTGTATATACACACACTGCAGTGAAGCCTTCCTTACCGTTGTGTTTATTGGGTTTCTTTTCACAGAGAACGTTTCAGGAGATCTGTAAAGGTGTTCATATGCAGAAGAACCAGGGACAGCAATTCAAAAAGAGTCCAGGCAGTAAGTACAAATATGCTTCTGTGAAAGAAAGAGTGATTGTGGTTGTTACAAGTTGCTGGGGATTGGAGGGGATACGGAATATACCCTGACATAAATCAATCACACTTTCTCCAGCAGAACCTCTCCAGAAGAGTCCAGTAGTTCGGCTGAAAGACTCCGCATTCCCAGTTAACTTGAGAGAGAGTACGGAGGAGCAGCAAGCCACCATACAGGAAGAACTCACATTAAAAGATCAGACTGTCTACTCGTACCAGCAGATCAGCTGCCTGGACAGTGTAATTAGGTACAGTGTGAGAGTAAGCTGTTATTAAAAGTACAAAGAACATTTTAAGAATAAGAATATTTTTTTAATTTTTCAACTGTTAAATTGTGGTATTTAACAACGTTGATTGATTTGCTGATTATTCTATTATGATCCATTTATAGACTTTTAATGGCAATCAGATTGTCTATCTCAGGGGTTCCCAAATGTTTTTTGCAGCCAAGGACCCCTTTTAAAATCAGCGGATCCCTGCGGAACAGATTTATTTTACAAATGTATTCCAAGTATTGAAACATTAAGATCATTTAAGTGTGCAATATAATTTAACTGTACAATAATATTTTGCCTGCTCATAAGATCCATACAGAGTTTTTTTATGCCTCTGCCACTAGGAGGTAGAGGTATTATGTTTTTGGGTTGTCCATCCATATGAGACTCTCATTATCTCAAAAACAAGTGGTTAAATGTTTGTAGGATTTATATGGATGTATCAATGTTACCAGCAGATGAACTGACTAGATTTTGGAATTGATCTGAATAGGATTAATGTCACAGCAAGATCAAATGTCTGAAATTGTTTTTCTTCTATAGTTTTTCTTCAATAGGTTCTTCAATATACTTCTTATTTGAAGTATATTTTAAGGGTATTTGAGGCATACACATTTTGTTAATTGTGAATAACTGCTCTCTCTCACTCACTCACTCTCTTTCTCTCTCTTTCTCTCTTTCCCTCTCTCGCACTTTCCTTTTTTCTGTCTGTCTTTTGTTTATGCAGGTATTTAGAGAGCTGCAATGTGCCTATCACGGTGAAACGTAAATGCCGGTCGTCCTCCAATACCACTTCCTCTAACTCAGACGAAGACAAACAGAAGGCAGTTGAAAGCTCTATGCAGGTGGCTGAAGGTAGAAAAACATGCAATGCAAGCCACTTAACCACTAACCACATGTGCTGCAAAAGTAGAATTAAGTGTTAAGTGCTTTCATTTGAATTGAACAGAAAGTGCTTACTCGAAAATAAGCAACCACTATATGATAGCATGTATAGTACCCTCTTTTTTTCTGTAGACTGAAGACATTTGGGTTTGAGATCAAAAGATAAAAATGAGAAGAGAGTTTAGAATTTCAGCTTTTATTTCCTGGTATTTATATGTAGATGTGTTAAACAACACATCAGACCACCCAATTTGTAGGCAAGCAAAAATGTTGGAGCATGTGACTGATAGGTGCTCCTTGTTACCCAGGTGTGTACTGTTAGATTGATTGTTTAAACAAAATAACAGCTGTGAACATCTACTCATGGTTTTAGCCTTCAGTTTCACCTGTGAATACTGCATTTGTTGTTAAAAAGGATAAGCTAACATGAAGATCAGAGAGCTGTCTATGGGAGAAAAGCAAGCCATTTTGAAGTGGAGAAAAGAAGGAAAATCAATCAGAAGTATTGCACAAACACTGGGCATAGCCAGTACAACAATTAGGAATGTACTGCGAAAAAAAAAGAAAAGAAACCACTGGTGTACTGAGCAGCTGGCACAGAGTCAGCCAAGTAACATAACAGCTGATGACAAACATTGTGGTGAAGAAAAACCCAAAAACTACAGTCCGTGACATCAACAACAACCTCCACAGGGCAGGAGTGAAGGTAACACAATCCACCATTTGAAGAAGACTTTAAAGAAGATGCAAACCACTCATCAGCAGTAAGAATCAGAAGGTCAGATTACAATTCAGAAAGAAATATAGAGATGAGCCACAAAAGTTCTGGAACCATAATTAACTTTTCCCTAAGTGATGAAAAGGCCAAAGTATGGAGAAAGAAAGGATCTGCTCATAATCCAAAACATACAAGCTCATCTGTCAAGCATGGTGGAGGTAGTGTCATCTTCACTAATATTTATTGATGATGTAACTCATGATAGTAGCAGAAGAAGTTTTCAGGAACATTTGATCTTTTTCTTTACAGAAAAATACATCCAAATTAATCAAGACGAACTTTATCATGCAGCAAAACAGTGATCCAAAACACACTGCCAACACAACAAAGGTTCTATGTTTTATATTGTTTAACACATATAGATGTATATACCAGGAAATAAAAGCTGAAATCCTAAACTCTCATCTCATATCCATCTTTTGATCTCAAACACAAAGGTCTTCGGTGTATAGCCAAAACAAAAGAATTGGCATTGTTCAAATAGTTTCAGAGGGCACTGTACATCTCTAAATTGCACAGCATCAATCAAAGCATTTTATTAATATTTACCAATGTGATCCTGTAATGAATAACACTTATTTTATGTGTGAAATGCAATGTTGTAGAATATATATATATATATATATATATATATATATATATATATATATATATATATATATATATATATATATATATATAATATTATATATATTATTTAATAACAGCAATATTTAATAGTCAAATAATACCAATACACTTTCATTGACTTAAATATAAGAACAATGAGCTGATGAAAACAAACTTGAATAGTATGATGATACATTACATTAAGATACACTACACAAACCTAACATCATTTACATTATTACTTAACCCTCAGCTTTTAGCAGTAATCCACGATAAGTACTGTTAACAGAATATGTATATTTATTGACTTTCTTTTCTAATAAGGAACAGAATTATCCGAATATTTAATATAGTGTTCTCATTCCAGTCCCAAATATCCAATATGCCCTTATTAATAATGTGCCCTAATTAAGTAGATAATTGGTAAATTTCATAATTGAAGCTGAATACTAGGTTTCAGTTTTTACACTTTATTATTCATTTATGTTTCAATAGACATTAGGTTTTATTTATTTATTTTTTATTATTTAACGTCCTTTACATCCCAAGAATGTCCTAAGCATGAGTTGTAACTAGAACATATTTTACTGTTAATATGTGGTAAAGCACATAAATACACATAGGGCTATAAAATATTGTTGTTTTCTCTCTTTATCCTTTAGCACCTGGACACCTGAAGTCCCAAGCTGGTCTTTCTTCTCTGGATGTGTCGAAGAAGCCGAGCAGCTCAGGCGTGGTGGGCACCTCGCTCACTCCCCTGACACTGCCCAGCAAAGCTGAGAGTGTGGTGTCTATAACCAGCCAGTGCAGCTACAGCAGCACCATCGTACATGTGGGGGACAAAAAAACCCAGCCAGAGTCAGGTAGATAAGGCACATAAGATATTCAGCAAAGAGAATGAAAGTGGACAGAAACATGTTTAATCAGAGGTCATTAGTTAACATATACAAAGTCTTAAGGAGTATTCAAAATGTCAAAATTTTAAAGGTCTAGTCACAATGATATTTTGCATTAGGCAAAATATCATTGTCACAAATATTGCAATACAAAATACTGGTGAGATGAATTTTGCTTCTCTGAGATGCTTCTCACAATATTTCTCTTTAATGTTCATTATGAGCGCTAACTCTTCTTACACACTAGGCAGCAGCACCAGAGGTAGTAGCATAGAGCACAAGGTTTGTGAGTGGGAATCTAACTGCCTCAAAGAATGCTTACTTAAGCATTCTTAAGTTCAAAAAGTTCAGCGTTATGCGACGTGTCAAAATCAAGGGCCACAGGGCAAATGAAACAAAGTTGCAGGCCAGATTTGCCCCATGAGCTTTGTGGTGGACACATGTGCTATAACGCTTCATTCGGATAAGCTTAACTTTAACGTGAATTCGGGAAAAATAATACAGAAATGGCCCATAGCACACTACTACTCAACTTTTTCCGACTATCACACACTATTCACAGCAGATGCATAGTATAGCCATCTGAAGGGCAGTTAATGTATAAATGCACACCGGTTTCTACAGCGACTGGCTTGACCACACTCTGAATGTGGGTTAAAATCAATGCCTTTGAAGTAAAATTAAAGTGATTCAAATGTAAAATGGGATGAAGAAATACACAAAATAAAAGCATGATTTTTTTTCCTCATCTATACAATTAAATTGGTAATTATGACACAGTAGTGCATTGAAAGTGGATGTCTTAGAGCAGTAGGAGCTGTGAGGACACTTGACGTTTTATTTGAATAATTTATGCTCAATCTACGATCAAACAATCTTTTCATATTAATAACGTTGCCACGAGATGCATTTATGGCACTGAGAAACTAAAATTACATGTTAATAATAGGTGGAAATTACACCGTACAAATCCTGATGTAGTTTCTTACAGTGCATTGATATTGCTTTGGTTTGATTTGTTGTCATAACAAAATAAATGTATTCATATTTGAATAATTTTTTCTCAATATTGTCTCCTTTCACTATTGTCTTTTGAAGCCTGTCTTGGAATATGTCTGGTATCATGGCTTTAGTGTATCATCTCATGCCCAGAAACATAATATTCCTTGCTTACACAGGCATCATGGCAACAGGAGTTGTCCTTTAACGCTGAACCATTTATAATTAGATTATAGTTGTGAATAAAGCAATTTGAAGTGGTTATGTTATGTTTCATAGTGGTATTTCATGTTACCACTTTTGCTATTGACATATCATCATCAATCAAACCAGCAAAATAATTTACATTAATGCATAAATGTGATTGGTTAAACCACAACTGTTATAGAAGCCAATCTGTTTCATGTTTAGAAAACTAGAGTCACCAAACTTTAAAAAATATATATATATATTTTATATATAGTGTATATATATATATATATATATATATATATATATATATATATATATATATATATATATATATATATATATATAGTGTGTGTGTATGTGTGTGTGTGTGTATATATATATATGTATGTGTGTGTGTATATGTATATGTATATATATATGTGTGTGTGTGTATGTATGTATGTATATGTGTATATGTTTCTTAGTATTTCTACAAGTACTCAGTTCTGATAGCAGTGATTAGGGGCAAGATAGTTTGCATGAACTATTTCTTTGAACTGGGGTGCTGTAGTTCAGTGGTTTTCCAAGTAGGGGTCTCCAGGGGGCGCCTGGGGGGCCTCAACAATTTGGTGTGCCCATCCCTCCCACTAGTATGTTTTCTCTTTTTCTCACTCTCAGACAACCACACACACACACACAATCAATTCCTAATGTAATGTAAAGATGTAATTATTAATATAAAAAAAATGTAAAAAGGGGGATATATTCAGAAGTCTGTATTTTTAATGTGTTTTAAAGACACCCTGCAAAAGGGGGGCCTCGGTCACATGTTAATGCCATTTAGGGGGCCTTGCCCTGGGAAAGTTTGGGAACCCCTGCTGTAGCTGGTTGATATTTTCTGATCTGGTGCATATTTAGAAGTGAATACAGTAGCAGTATGTGAGTACATTTGTGCTTAGTATCACTAACACAGACTTTCCTTATTATGTGTCTATGTGTACTTATATGTCTATACGGTGCTCGCAGTCAGGTAGAGACTTAATAGAGTCTTAATAGAGTCCTAGAGTTTAATAGAGTTAGAGTTTGTGAGTGAACAAATGAACAATTCTGCGTTATACAGTGTATGAACATGAATTTGGTCCTGTTTTTCTCACACAGAAATCATAGAGGATGGCCCCAGTGCTGGAGACATAGCAGAAGGCCCCACTGCAGCCACTCCTCCTGCCACAGTTATACCTCCCAGCCAGGAAAGAGAAGCATATAAGAAACTAGGCCTGACTAAGCAGGTGCTGGCAGCACACACACAGAAAGAAGAGCAAGCCTTTCTCAACCGCTTGAAGGAGCTAAGGGGAGTTCACACTTTCAAAGCAGACTACCTGGAGAAGCAGAAAGGACAGGCCACGTCCGATGGTGAGAACATCTTCCGGGTTTGCAATTCAGGCCTTTTTCAGTTGTAATCCGGTTAAGGTGCGATTCGTTTCATTTAGCAAGGCAAAGCGTCATCTAGTTCAGTTGAAAATCTTTGCCTCCTCACTTCTGCTTATTTTCAGCTCAGTTGACACAGTTCACACCCTGTCAAACACTCTATAGAACATCACTGTGAATTTCAGTCAGCAAAGCAGTTAACAGACCTCATTAATTTATTGGATGAGACAGTCACTCTTTGACTGAAGCCCAAATAAGTACATTCCGAGAGCATGTACCAGTGAAAGAGTGGGCGTAGGTGAAGTGCCACCCTGGCAGCGTAAGCCCTGACTCAACATGTTCGCTGTTAGTTTGGCAGCACTGTTTTTCTAAATAAAGCCTGAGGAAAGAAATGAAAGCTTCAAATATGGGCTAATATCCTACTATTGGAAGTAAACTTATAATACAGGAAGACAGGATTTTTCAAGGCATGGTAAGTTTATAAATATCCCAACAATAAAATGAAAGATGGGGGGTTACAGTTAGCATGTTCCATGGTGCTGAAAAGTTGAGAGCTCTTGTTACTTTTTAGGCTGCTATCCTAAGTTCTTCTTTGATAGCTGATTATTAGGATTGCCTAGCTATTTTATTGCAAAATCTCAGGTACCAATATCTCCATAATTATCACAATACAG
Organism: Ictalurus punctatus; assembly: GCF_001660625.3. NCBI lineage: Eukaryota > Metazoa > Chordata > Actinopteri > Siluriformes > Ictaluridae > Ictalurus > Ictalurus punctatus. Next base: position 13,834,356 of record NC_030435.2, read on the forward strand.
GCAAACTCTTTGTCATTTCCAGGTTCTACTTGACCTGTACAAAAACAGTGTGAGTAGATCAAATACTCTTTAATATCAGAATAATTCCCATTGTCGGTCATTCTCCCAAACATCAAGAATGCACATTAACATTAGCATGACTGTGCATGCTGTTACAGGAATATAATCAACACCAAAAGCTGATTTTCTTAAACAGCAAGTGTTTTATTCTCCTTATGCTACAGCAATTTGTCAGCTGTTACTATTTGTAACTACTTCATGATGTATCATGTTTAACAGTACAGTACTGTTTAAAATCAGTTCCTGTTATCTCTTACATTATGGTGTTTATTCATAGCCATTCCTCACCGGTCTCTCTTTTTCCTCTCTTGAAGTTAATAAGCGAAAAAAACATGGCTTGTCATGTTACAGAGAAGTCTGCCATGATGGCTTAAATGTTACTTAAATGTTAATCTCTTTACAGAAAGCTTCACCATATCAGCAGTTACACATTTCTTAAATAGCAACATGTTTTTAATCTGTGTATTTATTAGAAATCGGTTTATTATTAGTTTATGTGGCTTGTCTATCGTACAATTCCTTTTGAATGAGTTGTTACTGTAGAAATGGCATTAGGGCAAGCTCCTTAATATAAACATATGATACGAATTACAGCTGACACAACCGGACAGAGCTGCAGTTAAATAAAATTAAGAACAAGAAGAATCCATTATTTGTCACATGTACATTACAGCCGAGTGAAATAGTTTCTTTGCATATCACATCATATTAGGAAGTTGGGGTCAGAGTGCAGGGTCAGCCATGATACGGCGTCTCTGGAGCAGATAGGGTTAAGGGCCTTGCTCAAGGGCCCAACAGTGGCAGCCTGGCTGTGCTCATTAATATTAAAAACCTCATTAATCAAGACCTTCTGAGAAAGCAGATTTCAGAATTAAATTTATGCTGTGATATCAGTGCCCCTAACTAATTAGTCAGAGGCCAGTATTAGCCTTAAAAATTAAAAATGTTGTTAAATCACATAAAGCTCTGTTCATATTCCATTATAGCTTGCATACATCTCTCTCTCTTTTCCCTTCTCTCTTTGTACAGCTGGACAGTATCATGTTGGTAAGCAGGGGGGGAGAGCAGAACCTGCCACTGGCCGTGGGGGCCGCAACAGAAAGTCCAAATCCAAGCGCATCAAACAGAATGAATCGTCCGACAGCACCATCTCACATCGGAGACAGCTGTTCAGGCAAGAACTGCAAGGACTGAACCAAACTTCATGGTCTCCTTCAGACACCTCACAGTCTGCTTTTCCTATCGCGTACCCAGCCGTTGTGCCTGCATACCCCCTCCAGGTGTACCCAGGGAGCAATGCCATGCCCCCCAGGGTGGATGCCCCACTCTCAGGATTTGCAGACAGTCAGTGTACCCAAAATCCACGCTTCCCTGTGCAACCCATGCAGCCCCAATTCCCTGCCCCTCTTGTCACACCCATGGTGGCTCTTGTGCTGCCCAACTACATGTTCCCACAACTAGGAAATGCCCCTCGGCAGCCTTTCTACCCTGAGCAGGTAACTTTCAGCTGATCAGTTGTCTTTTTTTTTAGTCTGTAATAACCTCTATTTTTCAAAGCATTTTGAGGTTTTGGAAAGCCAGTATATAAATGAAACACATGATTAATCATTATTATTTGTAACAGTTTTAATTGCTCTCCTACAGGCTTTGTTCCCACCCACTCAGGTTCCATTCCAACCCCAGACAACGTTTCCTGTACAGACTCAGTTCACCCAACAAAACCCTTTTCCAACTCAGCCATTCCCTTTCACACCACTGGACAAGCAACCCAAGCCCGCAGAACCAGAAACGAGGGAGGGGCCTTCACGGAGCTCCACCCCTCAGTCACTGGGTGCACGGGACCAATCATCTCCACCCTTGTTCCGGTCACAGTGTAGTTCACCACTGCAGCTCAACCTTTTGCAGCTGGAGGAGAGCCAGCGCTCCAATGAAAGACAGGAAACCACAGCAACCTCTGCTGGTACTCAGGGGAGCACTGCAGTGGAGAAAGGAGCAAACGCTGGAATGCAGACCAAGACTGACATAGAGACAGTATGGGCGTGATTTCTTTTAGCTCCTCATTTGTCTTCTTTTGCTTCTGCTCTCTCTTTCCACTAGATGGCATTATTATGTAGGGGTTTTTTTTGTTGTTGTTTTGTTTTTTTGCTTTTGTGCTGTTTTCCCAGTGGATGAAAAGCAGTTACTGAAAATGAATGGATGAAAAGTATTTGCCCCCTTAAAGTTAATAGCTGTAAACCAAACTCTTTCTGTAGTTTAACTGACCATTGGAATGATATTCTTATTGCATAATCCTGCTTTTGTTTTACACCCAATCAAATTAGAAAACGCACTAGTGACTAATCTGACATAGCAATAGATTTTCTTTGGTATACACGAGCCAATTTTTTTCTTAGTGTCTTGCCTTAGCTGCAGAAAGAGAAAGTGTTTTCATTCAAATATTAAGGTTCAGTGGACTCCCAGACTCTAGTGAAAGCTTTGTGACCGTTTCCAGAGCTGTTTCATGGGTATCAACAAATGTCACCAAAAAAATTAAATTGGTAATATTGGTGACTGTACAGTAAATAAGTGTTCAGTAATACATGTTGTTTGCTCTATATAGATTTCCTTGGCACAAACATGTGGTTGAACACCTGAAAATATTTGCATTAATAGAGAAAATCAGGAATATGGTAAACATTTTACAAGAGCTTAGTATGCTAAGCTTCAAAGTGTTCTTTGAATCTTCTTTAATATTAGAATTGTTTAGAAATTAACAATGAATTAAGAGGACTTAAAAATTAGGAATATGATCCATAAGCTCAGCATTGGCAGTAACTTAGCATATGATGTCCCTTTTTTATGTTGTTTTGCAGGAAGATGCAGATGACATGCACCACTGTGACACTTTCTCTTTATCCAGCGATCTGTTGGATATCCTCATGTTAGAAGACTCTCGGTCCGGCACTGGGTCAGCTACATCTGGGTCCATGGGTTCAGCTTTTAATGGCTGTGGCACGTCAGCTTGTGGAAGTGGTGGATCTGCTAGTGGAACTGGTGCGTGACTTCTGTGTTCTATTCACTCTATTCACACTAGAAGCAAAGCCACTCGTTTCTTAATTGTATGGGATTATAACTGTACCGGGAGTTTTAAAAATGTCCTATATAATAAGTAAATGCACAGAAACAGCATTCAGTTCAATTCACCAGTAAGTGCATTGAAGAGATCCTGGCAACATGACAGGAGTTAAAATTTACAAAGCCAGTTTATTTTATGTCACCATAATCCTCTCAGTTCAGAATGACCTGACCAAAAAATGATTCTTCATGTTCATGGAGTAAGTTTTGTAAGAACACTTACAAATTTCATGTTCATTCTAAATACTATTCCACTTTTGTGGATGTGTAAATGGATTTGCCTATAACTCTGATACTTATAATAGTCCTCAGTTGCAAATAAACAGGAGGCCTACCCTGGTTACTGTGGTATTATCAAATATCGAATTGTTGCCTTTTGAATGAAAATTATGTGGAGCCTGATATTTACACCACTAGTGATTTTCATATAGATAAAATTTTCAGTTTTGGCTCAGTGGTTAAAGGCTCTGTGTTACTGATCAGGTCAGAAGCCCCAGCACTGCCAAGCTACCACTGTTGGGCCCTTGGGCAAGGCCCTTAACCCTCAATTGCTCAGATGAATGAATGTAATAAATGTAAGTCGCTTAAGGGTAAGATAAGGGTGTCTGCCAAATGCCATCAATAAAAACTTTAGTGCCTCCTAATTTAATGTAACATTTTGAGTCTCATTGACACGCTTTGCAGTGGTTTTGAATCCTCTTTTTCTCTATGTTCTGTCTTTTTCTCTCATTCTTTCTCCCACTCCCTCTCTCCTACACTCTTTCTCTCTGTATCATATACAGGGAGCAGTCACACCAGCAATAACAGCAGTAACTACTTTGGCAGTGTGGACTCTTCACAGAAGTCCCTTAAGGCCAAGAGACCAGGAGGTGGCATTTCAGGGTCCTTGGAGTTAGAGGAGAGTGAGAGTTTGCTCAAATATGCCCTGCAGGATCCTCTGTGGCTACTCACTGCCAATGTGGACAAGGCTGTAATGATGACGTACCAGTTGCCCTCCCGGTGAGTGAGGTTAAACACAACCTGTGCCTTATGCCCCCTTGATAGTCTCAATGTTAATGATCCCTGTCCACTGATTTGAAAAGCATGGAAGGAGATAGACGGACATGGAAATTAATATAACACTTCTAAATAATAATCATGATGATAATAATAATAATAATAATAATAATAATAATAATAATAGGATAATTTTAAAGAAGAGAAGTGTGTATAAACCACATAACGCTTGCTGTTTTGAAAAAGTGCAGTCCTTTTGGAACTTTGGAATATAAATTTTAACACTCATTGCAAAAATCAGTACTTTACTTGTGAGACGTTTGATGAGTCACTCTATCTTTAAAAAATGTTTTACTGTCATATATGAAAACCATCAAAGAATGGTTTCAAGTCTTAACTCTAGCATTTACAGTTGCTTATTAATTTTTATTGTCATGCTGTATCATTGTGTGCACACTGGGGCAGCAGTGTGTGCTTGTTAGAGTTTGTATTTGACCAAAGTCCAATGCCTGAGTCTGCTTGAGAGTGTTTGTGTTACATATAGATGTGTTTTGTGGTACTGAATAACAACAAACAAGATTACAAAGTCTTCTTTTCTGGGTTAAAAATATTACAATCTTTTGCAAGTTTGCCAGTACGACTTATTAAGCTTCTGGATTTTTGAGGCATTCTCAGTAAAACTACAGTTATGACCATTTGCACTTTCAAGATGAACTGTGTTTATTGTGGGCCACAGTGAGGTCTGCCTTATTAGGCTTTGGAATATGATGTCATGAAACAGAATCTCATGGGTGGTCACCATTTTGGCAGGATTAGTCAGTCGTCTAGTTAGACAGGTAGCGTAGCTAGTTTTCTTACAAATGTAAGTATTTTGAGTGTTTGAGTCATAATGGTAGGAAGCTATTATATCTCCAATGCAGCAGCCATGAGCCAGCAGCCATGTGATAGAAAAAAATAAAATAAAATATTTTTAAAAGTCCACAGTGGACTGTAAAAACTACGGAAACAAAGTTTCACATGTAACACAGGAGAACGTTATTTGTACATTCCGTTGGCATTTTGTGTATTTCAGTATATATTAAAGAAATGCCTGATTATATACAGGTATTGATGTCTGGACTTTGTCCAATTTACGCACCAACCAAAATGCATTTGAAAGTAAATGGAAAAACCATCTCCTGTCTTAACAGGATGAAATCAGTAATCTGTACAGAGCATTAATATGGTGGCATGGTGGCCTAGTTTGGAATAGCACATTTGTCTTGCACCTCCAGGGTTGGGGGTTCGATTCATGCCTCTGTCCTATGTGCGTGGAGCTTGTACATTCTCCCTGTGCTTCGGGGGCTTCCTCTGTGTAGTTTAGTTTAGTTTATTGCTTTACAAAGCACATTTACAACAACAGATCCTGAAACCAAAGTGCTGTACAAGAAATATAAACCAGAATTAAACAAATTAAGAGTAAACAAAAACCAAAGATAAGACCAATGAAAAATGTATACCCTCACTTAAAACAAAGAATACAAATAAGTATTTTAAACACAGAAATGGTAGGGGATGATTTAATGTGGAGAGGGAGACTTTTCCAAAGCCTTTAGCCTTAAAACATGAATGAGGAACTGAGAGTAGTAAATAACTGGATGATCGAAGGTGTCTTGAAGCTGTGTATGGGATACACTGTGGAGCAAGTCCATACAAAGCTTTAAAAACAAAATGCAAAATTTTAAAATCAACATGGAACTTGACCAATAACCAGTGAAGAGAAGTGAGCACAGGTGTAATGTGCGCACGTTTTTTAGTGCCAGTCAGTAATCTGGCTGCCGCATTTTGTGCCAACTGCAACGATCAATAGTTGTTCTGGGCAAGCCCAGACAGAGCAAATTACAGTAGTCAAACCTTGATGTTATAAACGCATGAATAACAGTTTCGATGGTCCTTCTTGGAGAGTATCATTTTGATTTTAACAATAGATCTTAACTGAAAGAAACTGCTTTTTTACCACAGCACTAATCTGCTTATCAAAGCAGAGTGTGGGGTCAAAAATGACACCAAGGTTTTTGATACAGTCACACACATTGGAATGAAAGGGTACCAACCTGACTGACAATGTCAGAGGACAGAGCTGATGGACCAAAGACTATTATTTCGGTTTTGTCGTTGTTTAGCTGTAAAAAGTTCATGTCCATCCAGAGCTTAATGTCATGCAGACAGTCAAACAAACTAGACACATAGACACTTATTTTTCACAGGAAGATAAAGCTGTGTCATCAGCATAGAAATGATATGAGAAGTGGTGTCTTTCAATAGTATGACCTAGAGGAAGCGTATATAGAGAAAAGAGAAGAGGGCCCAAAATGGAACCCTGAGGAACACCATAGGGCATTTGAGCACAGGATGAGAAACACTTCCCTACATTAACAGAAAAAGATCTCTCCTCCGGTACTCCGGTTTCCTCCCCCAGTCCAAAGACATGCGTTGTAGGCTGATTGGCATCTCAAGTGTGTGAATGGGTGTATGAGTGTGTGCGATTGTGCCCTGTGATCGGTTGGCACCCTGTCCAGGGTATTCCCCGGGCTTAAATATCCCGGGCTCCAGGTTCCCAGCGACCCTGTATAGGATAAGCGGGACAGAAAATGGATAGATGTATTTGATGCTAATGTAATACTTGGTTGTGCTCTTTATGTAAAAAATGTTATATGAAATACATTATACGTCCATCCAGGGCATTAGCATCTCTAACGTTTCCCCACTTGTCATGTAATGTAGGGGTTCTGTAGCTATCTACCCAGATTGTAGGGCAAATCACAGCATGTTTGATCTCAAACAGTTAAAACGGAAATAGGAATAAATAACAATAACACCAGGTTATATTTAATACATGACCGGTGAGTGTAATTTACTATTTCCTGTTTTATTAGCAAGTGTATGGAATAATTAATATATGCTTATTTAATGCTCAATTAATGCTTATTTATATGTATATGTAGAACAGTTGGGGTCACTGTAACTGTAACATGATCTCCAACCATTGGTAGCAGTTTGTAGATCATCGGATTGTGCAGGTCCTACACTCATGTATATTTGTAAACTGTATGTAGGCTTTGAGTGAAATTTTTTTAATTGCTCAAACAAAGAGGCACTTAAATGCACAACAGATTTGAAAGCATTTACGGTGATGTAAGAGGAGCTTCATATGGATCCACAATGTTAATAAGATTATAATTTGAAGTCAGTTGCTTGGCATGCCTTTGGAGTTAAGAGTGACACAACCGCTTTCCATTTTGATTAGCTTTAAATACAAAAACACAATAAAACAACAATCGCTTTCAGCTCTCACTGTATGCAAGTACAGGCTTATAGCATGCGAACAAAGAACTAACCCTTTCAAAATGGCTGAACAGTCACTTGATGCAGCATGATGTGATGTCTATTCCCAAATGCAATATTATGATTATCTGATGTCCAGTTGGAATAAAATGTTTCCATGTATGTTCACGAATCTTTGTGTCTGTAATTCTGTCTCTTTAGTGATATCCAGCAAGTGTTGCGGGACGACTTGGAGAAACTGAGGCAGATGCAGAAGAGTCAGCCTCGGTTTTCTGAGGCGCAGAAGAGGGAGCTGGCTGAGGTTCACCCCTGGGTGAGAGAAGGAGGAGGTCTACCCAAAGCCATTAACATTGAGGTGAACACAACGAAAAAGCGCTTCACATTTTACATCTAGTCCTAGTGAGCAAAATATAAAGCCAGTCTATTTAATTTAACTAAGATTAAAACACTTCTCATGATTGTGCAAGTTGACAAGTAGTTTTATGAAATTAATAATTAATATTATTTCCTTATTCTCGTTAAGAAAGTTGATCTACTGTAAACGAAAATCTTGTTTTCCGAAGCTTTGATGTTCACACCTTTTTATCTTGGTTCAAAAAGACATGCTTTCATTTTAAACCCAGGTTTCCACAATCAGGAGCAAACTTTAGTAAATAAATGCTCAAGATTCTCCCATATCTTTATCAGTATAAATTTTAAACATTGCCGTAGACATCCGTAAAGATGCAGGGTTGTTTGGCTAGATATAAATTATTGTAAATGATGACTGACAAATAAATCAATAAAGTGTTATTTTAAACCCATTTCTAAGAAACATATGGCATTTAGTTGTAAAGATGTAATACCATTTATATGAATTTTTATGGCCAATTTTGCTCTCCTGTACTTTTGACTATAGGGCGATATTCTGTTGCACCACACAGGAGCAAAATATTTTTTAAAAATGAAGGTTTCTTCTGCTAATTATGTTTGAAATGTATAAATTAGCTAGGCTCAGACTGTCATCTCTGGATTCAATTGTTTCAGCTTTAGTAATATCATTTAATGTTATGAAACCTCTTCAGCTTGACCATCTAACTAAGTTCTGTACTACCTGTAAGTATACTGGTGTAGGATAGAGCTAAGCTAAGTTTTTGTTGTGTGTTGCATGTTGTGAAGGCTTGTGTTGGCTGTAAAGGAGTCACAGAGACGCTGGTTGCCGAGGAGCTCCCAGACCTGCACATGGGGGAATCTGAAGCCAGTGATGTCGCAGCCCCCCCTCGTGACCAGATGCAATGAAGAGCTTGTACACACACACACACACACACACACACACACACACACACACACACACAGTACTAATCTGGGATAGGATGTTTTTGTATATGTTTTTTAAAAAAATACAACTTGAATAATTTATATGTTTAGATGAGGTAGTGAAGAGCATTGCTTTTGAGGAGCTTTATGGAGTTCTCTGATATGTGCGTCTGTGTGTGTGCGTGTGTTTGTCAGATGTCTGTCAGTCAAATTCCTAGACTCCAATGTGTTCTAAGACAATGTCCTTGTGACTAAAAAGTATTTTTGTTTCTTGAAATCTCTTAATTAAATGGTTGTTATTTTATATATTTATGTGGAGCTTGAAAACCACACATTGTCATATTTTATGTTCTATAATTGTACCCCACAAATGTCCTTGAATACCTCAACAGCTACTTTAGTAGCTTTAAGAAGCATTTCTGCTGGAAAAGGCTATAAAAATTAGTTTAATTTAAACAATTAACTACAAATGTCTATCTCCTCATCAGCTATTACACTATATAAATTCAGAGAAATGGGACAGGAGGTAAGGATACTAGCCGAAAAGACCAGAAACAGTGCAATGAATATAGTTTAATATATTTTCTATAAGTTATTCTATAAGATAGTACGTTGAAGATTATAGAGAGATCCGTTTACAGACAATTGTGGTACAGGACCACAAAAGCGTTTAATCCTTTTTCCCAGGATAGAGACTGATCTCGAGTTTTGAAAGAAAAATTGACATTGGATATGTCCAAACCAACTTCTTACTGTACTAAATAGCAATCAAATATATTAATATTTGATTCATATTAAGTCAATATTAATATACATTTTCTCCTTATTCCTGTACATACCCTCAACAACCACAGCACTTTTTTTTTTCAATGTGAGCCTGCCAAATTCCCAAAGCTTCTGTTTTTTTTATTATTATTATTATTTGTTGTTTTTGTTTTTTTGGGGGGTTAATTGGTAGGTTTGCTAATAAGAGTTAAAAGAATATATATATTTTTATTTTAAACTACAATTAGGACAGTTTTCACAGTCAAAAAGACTTGTTTATTGTAGGGTACAGAAAGGTATTTTATGTGTCAAATGTTATTATATAGGATTTGTTTAAAAAATAAAATTATTTTTTAGAAAAAAGTAAATGCTTCGGAGTCTTGATTGGAGTTTTGATTTTTGTGCATTTTGAAAATTTATGCACCACCTTGCCAAACTCATAGTACAATTCACAAATGAGAATCACAATTACAAATCAAGACACATAGCCTACAGTATAGGACAGCAAACACAACAACAACAACAAACAAGGACAGGGAAGATGATAGAAAAAAGAGAAAAGCTATTGAGTGGTTTAAAATAGAAGAGATTTAGCTCAAATAAAAATGATTTTATTTTTTATTTTTATTTATTTCATTTTTTTTTACTTTATTACGGAAATGTTTTCTCTGGACAGTTAGACTACATTAGCTGTGAGTCAGATTAAATCAGACTATGTCTAATCCATTCTCTTGAGTGACCGTTGGAACCGTCTGTGTAACTGGAGCCATGTCGGTGCCATATGCTCAAAATGAAACGCGTTGCCTTTTTTTCTTCTCCCCCCCCCCCCCCCCGGTAGTTTTTATTACAACGCTGTTCCGGTGTACAGCCTTTCTTGCCTTTTAGTGACCTTTTAAGAGGCCGCAGAAACTGGACGCGACGTGAAGAGGATGCGAGTGCCTTTGATGAATGCGACGTGAGTGTCGTTCACACCTCCGCCAATTTGAGGACGAGGTGTTAAAGTCCGGACCGCACTAAAGGCGGCACCTCACAGACGCCACTATAATCTTTCAAGCTGACAACAGTCCGCGAAGTTTCAGATGTGGATTTGAAGAAAGAAAAAAAAAGCTTAATACGTTTTTATCCCACACTGAACAGATCATCAATTGACTACAAACTATTATCCATTTAAGTAGGCCATGATATTAGTTCTTCAGAATCATACACTACTTCACTTGTTAATTAGCCTTATAGCTCACCGTCCCTGTATGTGATGCATTATAGCTCACCGTCCCTGTATGTGATGCATTATAGCTCACCGTCCTTGTATGTGATGCAATTAGGATGAACAGAGTCTGTTAGTTTGTTTTTTTAATAACCGAAATGGTTAACTTTCACTATCTGAGATTATTTGGAAATTAAAAACGCTTCTTCTTTTTTTGTACTTCAAAATGTGATACCTTAAACGTTTGTAGCCTTCTAGAACAAAAACCCGGAAGTTGGGCCTGAGAGAGTTTTTGAGTTAGCTGTACCTTAGTGTACATGTAGGCTCGACGTGGTTTGTTTCACGTATGCTATTTATTCGTCACTATAACATGAGGCCTGAGGGTAAGGTCTTGTTTAGTTCTCGTCAGTTATACAGGTTTATCCATTTTACAGAGCCTAAGTGCTATAAAGTTAAGTGAAGTCCTTGGTCGTAGGACTAACCCAGAATAAGAAGCCTGCTGTGCAAATGTAGTTAATGTCATATGTAATTACGGTATACTCTGAGGTTATACTCTGAAAAGGATATTGGCAGGAAATATGGGAGCCTCGAGAAAACGTTTATCCAAATTGATCTCAAGAATGAGATTGCTGAAGAGTTTTTGGTAGCTTATCTGCTAGGCAGCTTGCGACCATATACAAAATACCTTGTCAAAATAGTTTGCCACGCAGCTACTGTTTAGTGTAGTAGTAATAGTAGGCCACGTCGGATGTACCACACTATGGTGTATATCCATAACCACAGCACTTTATAATGTGTGAGCCGGTCAAGCTCCAAAAGGCTCTGAAAGAATGACAGCTGGGTTTGTCAGCTCCAGATTACCGACCATCAGAGGTGTGGGGTTTCCTACAAACTCCAAAGAGTAGCCTACTTTCTCACCTTCTGTAGTCTGCATACGCAAAGTGTGGGAAAGATGCCCCCTCCTCCTCCTCCTCCTGTGCTCTTGACCTCTACTTATTTCAATTGTTAATTCTTCTTTTTACTGACTCATTAAATTCAATAGTAGCCAGCTAGTGTGTGAAGTTTGATGACGTTTAATTATAGCGACCCCATTTCTGTTATGAGACATCCCTGTTTCAATTAGTTTACCACATGCACACTTGGTTGTGAAGTGAATAAGAGCATATTTCTCCCACAAGAAAAAAAAAAGAATTAATAATAATAATAATAATAATGAGATGAGTGTTTATGTTGTTTTTTAATGAAGAAAATGCATAAGTCATCAATATATCTACAGCAACAATGAAATATTTACATTTCTGTCTACAATAATAAGATACATATAATCACTTCCTAGAAATACTCATCAGGACAGTGTTGTCTTAATTTAGCTTATACAAAAACATTTTAAATACGCTACAAATATGCTGATGTTGCAGTGTTGTTAGGTTGATACTCGGCTGTTTCACCATGAAGAGCTTTTCAGAACTGCTACAGACACTTCTCATGTCCAGTCTTTCTGAACTACATAATAACTTGCGCACTAACAGCTACACAGGTTCTGTTGCATACATCTCACTGCTATGTTTAAGGCATCTGTCCAGGTCTACCAGGGCCTCCATACAGGTTTAGAGTAGAACACAGTGGGTATATTATCCTGAGCGTCCCGGCTGTCCACGTGACTGTGCTCGGTGTCGGTCTCGTCGATGTCCGAGCACAGGTCATCGCTTGATGTGTTGGACGGAGACGGTGAGAGAGCTGAAGGTCTACCGGTGGCACGTCCTTCGGGTGGTGACAGCACGGCGTACATCCCGTCGCCTGGCCAAGTCCCAGCGTTCCCACAGTCTCCCATCAAATCAGAAAGCAGATCCTGGAAGCGATCTTCGTCGTTCAGAGGCATACACTCGAGCAGATGGTTAAGCAGGTCCGCCGCGATGGTTGCGTCGATGCCGGGACAGCTGGAGACGAACGTGTGCACCTCATGCATGCACTGGATATAACCAGCGGCGAAGCGCTCACTCGCCTCACGATTCATGCTGTCAGATGCTGAAATAAAAGACAAACATACGAGGGTCTTAATCCCAAAGCAGATCCATTTTAGACTTTGATTTTAAGAGTTGAACATGCAGTGGCAGCTCATACACGCCCACGCCTAACTCACCTTTCGCTCTGTTTTGAAGAATACTTTCCACGTGCTTCACGGTCATTTCCAGGACTTCAGCGTTCTCCATCTTTGTCTGCGCCTAAGGATGACCCAAACAGCGTTAGAGTAATCATGTGTCCTGGTTATGCAGAAAGCGAGCTGTCATTATATGTGGAGGCGTCAAAGTTGGAAAAGTGATGAACGCAACTTACGTCCGAGTCGGTTAGTAGCACGCGCAGCTCCTGTAAACTTTCATTAATGCGGGCGCGCCTCTTTTTCTCCACCAAGGGCTTTCTTGTCTACACAGATGTAATATTACACAGCATAAGCATTGCTGCAAAGACCACCAAAGCCAGACATGTTGGGAAGATCACAAAGAACGGTTCGTACCTTTCTGTCTCCTTTGATCCCATAATAGTCATCCTCACTCTTGGCATTGCGGGAGGTAGGGGCCATATTGCTGTATTTCCGATATCCGAGCCAGAGAGAGAGAGAGAGAGAGACAGACAGACAGAGAAAAAGAGAGAGGGAGCGCTCCAAACAAGCACGCAGTGCCGTTACAACTCCTGAATGGAGGGCAGATGGCCGGCGAGCGCAGTCTGAAACAAAGGTCTACACACGGTGCTAACAAGCGAGGCGGGTATTGTGCAAAAGTGGGCGACCAAAGGGGCGCATTTATGGAGCCTGATTTACATGTCAATGGTTCGCGGACTGCGCGAGAGAGCTGACGGCGAGCTCGCGCATAGAGAGAGCCAATCAACTGCAGCGCCTTTGTCTCGCTTTCGAAAACCTACCCACCCTGAAAAGTGTGTACTGGAGGGGAACGATTCAATTTCCCTGTCCCAGATCAGCACTCTGTTCAGCCATGTAGGCCTACGTTTGAGTAAATCAAACAACAACAACAACAACAACAATAGACTACTACTACTACTAATAATAATAATAATAATAGATGTTAACCTGTTGGATATTGTTTTTTTTATTAGTTAAAATAGGCTTGGGAATGATTTGAAATATTAAAAACATTTGTACTGAATGGCTTTGTGAATGACCACATTTGTGAATGAATCACAACAGAGCATAATTAATACTCAGTCAAAGTGTGAGCTAGCTATTTCTGGTGTATCACCTTTAATATGCCATCCGCGTGTTTTGCAAATAATTAGCCTAACAACTGCAATTAAATTCATTAATAAAAGTTTAAATTTATTTTTGGAATATTAATAGTTTTCTAAATGATTTGCTATCCACTTTAAAGTAAGGGATTATTTATTTATTTATTTGTTTGTTTGTTTGTTTGTTTGTTTGTTTGTTTGTTTGTTTGTTTATTTTCCTTTCTAAACGGTGAAACGCTCGCCCTCTGCTGGACACTCCGTGCATGTTGTCATGTCAGGAGTCCCAGTTACGCAGCTTTCGTGGACAGCCTGTTTTTATACAGGCTATGATGTAAAAAGCCAAATTATTATGCTGACGTAATTAGATAAACAGTGTGGCTTGAAAATCAACAAGTGTTATAAAGAAGCTCATTAATGACGAATCCACGTCTACGTCGTATGCGTCCAAGACGACAAAACGTTATTGAGTATACAACTGTGTAATACTGTAATAAACAGTTCACTACTTAGTATGAGAGTAGTCTGTGTGGTTTTGGCCCTAACCTGTGTCTGGCAGGACGTTCATAGATCTTTTTTTAAACTCAGAAATCTTTAATGAACAAAGCAGAGTTGTAGCACAAAATAATTCAGGAATATTACAGGTACTTATGACATCGTTGTATGAAATCTACTAATTCATTTTCCCTGCTGAAAAGAACCCCTCAATATATATTATCACAGAACTTCTAATGTTTCCAATAAAAATACCATTACATACCATCAGCTAACAATTAAAACCATTACCATAATTGGTCCTTAATGGTATCCACTAGACATAACATGCCACCAATGAAAGACAACAGATCACCTGTAGAGACCCATAGGGACCAGTACAGTTTCTATTAAAACTAATACAATTCCCATTATAGCCATTAAAACCATTACAAATTTTTTAAATGTTTCTATTGTTCATTTGTTTGTTTGTTTCAGCATGTTTATATGTTGTAGATCAGAGGTCTTCCTGAAAGGGCTGGTCATTACAGCCAAATTGGAGGCTCACTTGATAGTTGATGGGAGATTATGGTGAACTGATTAATCAAGTGAAATCAGGTCTGGCTCCTGCTTGTTTGACATGAATTGGTTGGAATGATATGTATTTGTGCTTCATCCCACCCTGGTTTAGATTATGGTTTCATTAGACATCATGTTTATCATGACAAGTAATTGAATGTTTCTTCCCCGAGCACATCACAAAAATAAGGATAATTATATGCCATAAAGCTAATACCCTAGATTTAAATATGCAACACATCCCAGTGTTCAAAACCCCAATTTTCTGATCACATGAATGATTCGATATCATGGATTCCCACACACCGTCAAAGCGGTCATAAATGATAATAATTCCATATAAGTAGAATGGCATGACAGGTTATTTTTTGACTTCCGGAAGGCTGATGCAAATCTGTGTGCGTCGTTCACCGTAAAAGCCTAAAATAAGCATCGGAAGGCACAGCCATTTCAGGAGCATTTCAGCTTAAAAGCCCTTGTGCACGCTGCAGCTTCTAGTATAATATGAGCACAAATGTAATCAGCTTCTAAAAGGCCTATGTAATTGGATAAATGGGTTTGAAAGGAGCTACATGTAAAAAAAATAATAATAATGGAGTTCTTACAACATATTTCTACTACTAATACTCCATCCAGTTTACCATAATGCTTATCCTACGTAGGGTCACAGGGAACTCAGGCCACAAGGCAGGGAACAACAACAACAATAATAATAATAATAATAATGATAATAATAATAATAATAATAATAATAGGGGGCATGGTGGGGGTTCGATTCCTGTGCATTGGAGGGGGTGGCAGGCTGATTGGCATCTCTAAATTGTTTGTAGTGAATGGGTGTGTGTGTGTGTGTGTGTGTGTGTGTGTGTGTATGTGATTGTGCCCGGCAATGGGTTGCCATTGCGTCCAGGGTGTACCCCGCCTTGTGCCCCTCGTCCCCTAGGATAGGCCCCAGGCTCCCCGCAACCCTGTGTAGGATAAGCAGTACAGAAATTGGATGGATGGATAATAATAATAATAATAATAATAATAATAATAATAATAATAATAATAATAATAATAATAATCATAGCCCACACCTTTTTTTCAGTAAACGTTGTACAGTTTATACCACAAGACTGTAGAATTCTTCAATCTGGTTGGTCAGGTGTTGGCTGCAAGGGTTATATTAATGTGCTTATTCTGAGCTGCATTTTTTAAAAATTCATTGACAGTATAATTGTCTGAAAACTGCCGTGGTACAAGAGGGATAAAACCAACTTTTTTGGAATATAATTAACATTTGGGTGGTAATGTATCATGCCATCCTGTCATTGATTATTTTCCTATAACAGCACCATTTATTTTATTCCTTACTAAAAAATTAGGAAGAACCTTTTGTAAAGGTTATAATATAATCATAATCTGTTGTAATTATTTTTATTATATCATTTCAACATATTATTTATAATATCATTGGGTTGAGAATAGTCCACCAAACCAAAATATCCAGCCAATAACTGTCTAGAGGTAAAAAAAAAAAAAAAAAAGAAAAAAAAAAAAGAAAGAAAAGAAAAAAAAAGGGGTTTAAGTTCAACATGCTTTAGGCATATTTAATGTCTGGACCTGAGTGTAAATTGTATATTATATTAAGGTTATGTGATACAAGATACCTCATGTAATGTATTTTCAAATAATTCAATTTAAATGTATTTATATAGCACTTTTATCAATAGACATTGTCACAAAGCAGCTTTACGAGACGAAATGAGGAAGAACCCTTAGAAGGAAACAGACTCAAATGGGAACTCATCCTCTTCTATGTGACACCGGATAGTGGGGTTATAAATCATTACGCTTTCCCAAATGTACTATATAGTTAAATAGTACTTATACTATTGTTGAACAGTATAAGCAGCAGGTTCTTTTATGATCACAGCAGCAGTTTTTGGGTACAAGCCTACAGTGTCTAAGTGAAGTTAACCATTGAAAAATAGCTGAGTCTTGGGCATAAACTGTTTTTGGTACGTGCAATTTTTAGATAGAGTATCCACATGGGAGCATTCTCAGAGAGTGTGTCACAAGTACAGCAAGCTCCAAGCATTAGGATGGGAGTAACGTGTTTAGCTCGACAGAGAACATTTTAACATTTTAAAAACACATACATATGTATTGTTGGCCTGTGAGAGAACATACTGAGCCGTTTTAAGTCAGTCACAGGATGTTCTCAGTTGATGCCAGAAGCTATTAGGGCCTGTCCTTTTCTCACTGTACATACTCCTATTAGGAAACGTTATTTGAAAACAATCTCTTTTCATTGTTATGCTCATGGCACTCAGCTCCTTTTCCCTTTAAAACCCAATGATCTATGCTCACTACCATGTCTCAGCACATGGAAATATTTAGACTTGCATGGCTAACAACTTTCTTCAATTAAATGAAAATAAATCTGGTCTCATTTTCTTTTGGCCCATCCAAAACTAATATTAAATGAATTATTTTTTATTAAATGAATTAGGAGTACTGGCACAGATTACAGGTTGAAGAATCTTGGTGTTTTATTCGATCGCGATAGCATGTATCAACTTGATTTCTAAAATTAAGTAATTTCTTTCTTTTCAGGACCTGGAAAAAAGTTATTCATGCTTTTATTTTATTTTTAGCTCATTATGGTTGTTGTAATTCATTATATTGGCATCAATTGTGAAAAGAAGAAAATCGAACCTTAGAAATGAGACCACATCACCTTTCATTTCGAGTCTTTGCACTGGCTCCCTGTCCATTACAGGATCCAAATAAAGGTTTTAATGTTTGTTTTTAAAGCTTGTAACAGTCTAGCTCCTCGTACATCTCTGAGTTACTGTGCCTTTACTCCAGGTCCTGAAAGGTATGGGTCACTGTGCTGAGGTTGTAGAACAGCCTCACTTTGGACATCAGCAGTGCGTTCTTATTTCTTATCATCGATTAAAAACATACTTTTATTAAATGTTTTATGTTTTATATACTGTCGTTTATCTGTTCTCGTTTTTTTTTAAATAAATAAAATTTACTTACTTATTTATATATGAATGAAACTACAAGTTAAACTATTCGAATTTTTTACTAAACTCTGTAGCAGTCTACTATTCATCACATCTTGAACTGACATCTTCGCCCGCTTCCCATAAACCGATATTTATAGACACTGTTATTCATAGACGGCGCGCGGTGATTGGACGACTCTTAGTTTGAAGCAGACCGGAAGTCGGGAATTCCCTTTAAGTGCGCGCGCAGTTCAGCATCTCGCATCAAGCGCGTCGCAGTCTTGTGGTGCATCAGCTCGTCTCCTCAGCACACAGAGACCCGCAAGATACAAAAAAAAAAAAAAAATGGTGAAGATATCTTTTCAGCCCGTATCGGTGCAGAAGCCTGAAAAGCAGAGGGATGGAGGGAAAGAGGAAATTATCATGTCTTACTCTCAGGTGAGTTTATACTTTTAGAAAAATAAAAAGTCAGTTATAACTATTATCTTGTAAGTATATTCTTAAATTGTATTAAAACTACGTTTTATGTTTAATATAATTGTCAAGTAACTAACTAAAAAGTGTGTGTTTTGAATTTTTAAACGTTTTTCATTGAAATGCAGTTTTTTAAATACCTTAAAAAAGAATGGGGAATATTAATATTCTGTTATGTAGGCTACATTTAAACCCCACATGAATTGCAGTAATGATTCGCTTCAGTAATTCATAGATTAATGAGATAATAAGCACTATAATGATAGAATGACACAATTGGTGAGATTTACAAACCAATGCATATTGCTTAGATTTGCAGCAATGGTGCACTTTTTATTGATAAAATGTGGAAATCCAGAGCACATTGTTATTCTGCATTTCTGTAGATTCCCCAGAGCACTGCCAAGACTGCCATTACATCATTGTTAGTATGCACAAAGCAGTTAAAGCTTAAACAGGGTTATGTGCAAACAAGAAAACTGCTTTAATAAAAAAAAAAAAGGAGCCTGTATTAAAGTGTAGCGTGTTATTCTGACATGCAGTTTAGTATGTGGATTTAGGATGTAAGATTGAATTTAGCCAAATTAAATGCCTGGTTGCGTGCATGTGACTTGTGAAGAATTATTTGTTTGTTTGTTTGTTTGTTTGTTTGTTTAGTTATAAATAAGGGTCAGGCAGATTAAATTACAATAAGAATGAAAGTGTTGCTGTTGAAATTCCCTGGCCAACTAGTACCATCTGGTCTCATAGAATAACCCCATAACCATTTGACACAGCCATTTGGAATAGGCTCTTTCTAACATTGGTTTTGTTTCTAACAAAGAGAGCAACTTTATATCTGAATAAATGCACTCAAGTGAAAGACATCTATCCATCAAGATGGCAAGATACTAAAGTCAAAGATCGGTTGTCGATGAATAGAGAACAAATAAGCCCATTATATTTATAACCTATTCTCATCATTGGTCAAAGCAAGATAGCGTGAATTAATTTACCACATCATTTAGAAAATAATACGTTTCCAGTTAAATTAAGTGAAATCCCAGAAGCAACATTGTACTTATGCCGATGCAGAATGTCCTCCAAAGACTACAATGACCTCTGTCTCCTGCACTGAAAAGCCTATTCAGATATAAACTACAATGTACAGTATGTGGCTAAAAAAAAAAGGCAGCTGCGTCACAGATTTGCTCTGTCAGCAGGTCTGGTGGACTTGCTATACCATTGCCATGGTGAGTACAGTCAGCGTGGGCTGAAGCCAGAATGGCGTCCTTGGCAGGCTTGCCTGAGAGACTGGAGGCGTTCACACCTCCTGACTCCTTGAGATGTGGCATGACTAATTCCTTGGCATTCACAAAGAGAAATTACAGAGAGAAATAGAAAAAATGTGCTACTGGTGCTTATCTGATTTGTTGGTAGAGAGGTGTCATCGTGGTCTAACGATGCTCTCGTGAGCATCGAGTCGTAAGCATGAGCCATGATGTACATAAATCTATGAATGGCCAAGTTTAGGGTTCGAGACTGGTTTGTTAGTGACAACCAACAAAGTCTTCAAACAATCACACTCATTAGCATTGCTCTGAATTTTGCATGAGATCAGGTTGCCTAAAAGTGTCCCTGTCTGGGTATAGGACATTTGAGGCGCTCCTGTTCGGTCAGATTTCTCTTGACAAAAAAATATTCTTGCTTAGCTGGCAAAAATAACCAAACTGATTCATCTTTCTTCCAGCCGGATGAGTTGGTCCTTCCTCTCAGGCCTAAGAAGTCTTCAGTAAGTGGCCTCTGGTGTCTGATTCCCGGCTTGGTGATCTTCATGTCTGGCCTGATCATGGTGTCAGTCTATCTGTATCGCTACTACGTCACCCCTCAGGTGAGACATGAGCAAAGATAGTGTCATGTTTAATATTAAACAGTGCTCTAAAACTATTAAGTCAAATGTAAATGATAAATCAAGTAGTAGGACTGTCTGAGAAAGCTTTCTTTGTGCACAGAACATAAAGGAAAAGCAAAATCTAGGCCACATTCTGTGTCTGATGAGTAATATGCCCTGTCAGTCATCCGCCTTAATTTTTACTTCCTTTCATTATTCATTAGCTATGTCTTCCATCTTGTCCTTTGTGCGTTCTTTTTTAAGACATGTTCCAAATTTGCTCTTCACACAGATCCCCGAGGACAGCCTGTTCCACTGTCGGGTGATGTATGAAGACTCCCTGTACGCACCGTTGCTAGGGAGACAGGAGCTGCAAGAGAATGTCGGCATCTACTTGGAAGAAAACTACGAGCAGATCAACGTTCCTGTGCCCAACTTCGGAGGAAGCGATCCAGCTGACATCGTCCACGACTTCCACCGGGTAAGGAGGGAATCTCCTAGCCTTTTGCATTCTACCTCTTTGTCTTTGTGTCAGAGAGGTAGCGTGTTTATACATATATAAATGGCATAGAAATTTCATTAGGAGTACAACACTGACCTTATTAATGGGACAAAATGTTTTGCCAAAGCGATCTCCCATTAAAGAACATGTTTCTTCTTTGGTAAAGTAGCAGTCTGTCAAGAAGCACTTGCAGTGGCTTTGTCGAAACACCCTGAACTCTCTGAATAACATAGGCATTGATATGACTAGATCTGCTGGACTTTATTGGTTACTTTCATTTAGTTGTTGCTAATTTGTGGCTTTTTTCCCCCCTCATCTACACAGGGCCTCACAGCATATCACGACATTGCGTTGGATAAGTGTTATGTGGTTGAGCTCAACACCACCATTGTCATGCCTCCCAGGAACCTGTGGGAGCTACTTATTAATGTCAAGGTAAAATGCTCTTGCCTTGAATATGTTTCTCTCTCTGACTCACACCTTATGTCAAGTCTTGTATCATACTCCATATATGGCCATTTTATATAGCCATTTTATGGTAAGACAAATGTGCTAGATGCTGGAGAAAAGTGTGCTTTATGAAAACAAGGTAAAGAATCTGGAGGAAAAAAGGCACAATGCTTGAATTCTGTATGGAATGAAATCTAGTACAAACGAAAGAAAGAAAATTTAGGTCAACTTCCAGGTCTAACAATTTGGGTCAGTCTTTTAGGCCATTATAGATGTACATTTATTTTACAAATATATTAACCTCAATGAGTGTAATGAGTAAAGCAGAACACATTTCCAGCAGTAATGATTAATTGTTGTGTATTTGTTGTGCAGAGGGGGATGTACCTGCCACAGACCTACATGGTTCAGGAAGAGATGATGGTGACAGGCCGGGTGAAGAACATGCGTCAGCTTGGCCCCTTTATCCACCGCCTGTGTTATGGCAAAGAGACTTTCCGACTGAAACGCCGCAACTCTCGCAGACGTGAGTACAGCTACTTATCCTGCCTTTCTTGCACACAACTTTTTCTTATTTGCCTGTTACACTTTCGTTCTTTTTCTTTCCCTTGCCCTTTTTCTTCACTGTTATCCGTTGCCAGTTTTTACTAACATGCAGGGACCATTATTCAGCTTTTATCTAGTTGCATACTTTAAGGGGATTTCAACACCTCCAGAATTTCAGTAACATTTTAACAAAAGAAAACGACTACTTAATAGCTAATATTATGCAATATGTAGCAGATGTACATTTAGGACTATTGAACTAACAAAATGGTCCTTGATCGAGGAAAAACTGTCCCGTGTGGGCTGGACCACACGACAACACTTCCAGTTTGACATTTATCTCATTTCTCAGTTGTGACCAACATCACAACCATGAGAGAAACTCCGGAAGATTATTCATTATACCTTTAAATCTTATCATTTTGTAAAACTGCAAAACCTTGTACGTCACAAATAGGCTGCCTCCGCTATAGTGACAGTGGAGGAAACCTGGACCTGATATTAGTGTAGGCTGGTGCTACGTAGTTCTCGCGTGCGTGTGTAGGATGCACTAATACTGTGATCCACTATGTGATTAATCCATGTGTGGATGATTCACTAGCCAAGAGTACGCCTACCACCTCCTAGTAGGGTACTGCACGGGAGGAGGAAGTGATGCAGTCGATGAAGTGTAGGAGTTTGGCTCATAGGGGATTCTCCTTCTTTTCACAGATTATGTCGTTGTGACAGAATGACGCTTTTGGCTAGACAGCATTTGTACTGAATGTGTAGGCCTGAAATACTTTGTCTAAAATAAACCATGAATGTTGAATAATGCTGTGAGATTAAATCGGTTTTTACCAATTAGATCTTAATACTAATATAATAATCCCTAAAAGTTTTTAAAGTATATTTTGCTGTGGATTCAGATTTGTCAGCTGTCACCATCATAAGCATTTCTTATCTGCATTTATGTATATATATACACATTTTGTCTTGCTCTATAATTATTATTATTTTTATCTACATATAAGCATGAAAGCTTGTTTATTGTAAGTCGTATTCACTGCAGTCCTTTAACTTCTGACTTGTGCATCCTGTCTAGGTATCGACAAGCGAGAGACCAGGAAGTGTCACAGCATTCGTCACTTTGAGAACACGTTTGTGATGGAGACAATTATCTGTGACCGGGCCTAAAATGTCAGCCTCGGCATCTTCCCAACTCGACTGAGCAGATCCCAAAACATGTTCCTCTACGTTTAGATTTTATTGCACTTTATAGCACATCCACTCTGTACATACTGTGTAAGGCATCATGTCCTTTTATTTTTCTTTTTTTTTTCTTTTTTAATTTAGTTAGTTTGTGATAAGAACTGGTTTGTCTTTCAGGATCCTAATGTCCCAGGTTGAATAATAACTGCCTTAGAGTTAAGTTTTGGCTATTCTTGTCTTGGTTAAACATGTCGATATGTATATATTGGTATTTACATTACATAATGTTTTTTTTTTTTTCCATTGAATATGTGGGGGGTGGGGCGGGGGGTTATGTAAATGTCAGAGACTGGTCTGAGAATTGTCAGCACGTTGAAATGATTTATCTGGCAGTAATTTAGTGTGAGACTGTGGCATGCACTATGCACTGATTTCATTTTCTTTGGTTGTTTGTCTGTTAGTTGGTAAGGGTTATTTGTCTATAGAATGGATAACCTGTTCACTGCTGTTTCCCTGTGTTAAATAAGAAATCCAGATTTGGAAAATTGTCTTAATGCCAAAAAGTATACCTCATGTTTTAGAAATGAATGAGTTAATTACTTATTTAATTAAGACCTTGTTTTCATTTTTTTCCCAAAGTAACTTAAGCAATAGAGTTTTCTTATCTTGGATTTCATATTTTAACATCAGACATTTTCGTAATGAGTTAAGCAACTTATGCGTTTTTGTCTCTGTGTGATATATTTGTGAATAAAGTTTATAGAAAAAATGACATGACTCCCACATATGAGTTAAATAGATACCTGCCTAGCTCTCCTTTGGCTTTTCAATATAAATGTGTATTCATTATTAACATGCTGTTCCACATTATCATTATATATACTGGATTTCCGTCTGACTTTTTTTTTTTAATTTTTTTATTTTTTAACATATCCATTTCATTACTGCATTAGGGTAAAGTGATAAAGGCTATTATCTCTTCAGATGTACTGTCCATGCATAAATCCATTTCACTTTGCGCATTTTAATCAGTAAAGACCTTTTTTCTATGACAGAAAATATTGCACTGTTCAAAGCCATAAATGCCCCATCACGTCCTTCCTCAATGTAAAATATTGCTTGTATTATAAATTCTACCTAATAAACTACTGAAAATAAATGGGGCCACTGTCTCTCGGACAAATTAGAATTATACAGGTGTGTAATGTTTGTCATTAAATTTGACGTGATTTAATTACCACAATGAACAAATGATGTCAATCCAACAAACTTAATATTAGGTCCACTTGTTCTATTATTCCAAGGGCCGTAATAAGCACCTGAATACCTTCTTGTGAGCATGTCGAGACCTTTAAACACTAAATGACATACAATGCAGTATTTGTAATAAATACTGTGTTATACCTTCATCTTACTCTGTATCACTGTCACCGAGTTCCCATTGGGTCACTGGTGGTTCCTAAGGAACCAAAAGGAAACCTAAGGGCCTTCAAGGTTATCCAGGGTTCAAAGAAGTACTATTGCTTTTCATAAACTTATCATTTATCAAAATAAACTTATCATTTGTAAGTCGCTTTGGATAAAAGCGTCTTTTGTAAATGTAAATGTACTTTCCCTATAATTAACATTCTATATAACCCTCCTTACTGCCAGGAGTGATGAGAATCACATGGATAACATATGCCACAATTTCATGAGTAAACAGTTCACCTTAAGGCTACCCTGAAATGTGCTCAAAAATGACACTCAAACCTTTGGGAGGGGTGATATTAATCTTGTAGTGTCTGGAGGAAGTGTACAATGATGCCCAACTAGCAACAGCAAAGATTTCTTGTAATTGCACCCCTCTCAATAAGGCCCATGATAAGGAGACACTCCTTGTAGAGCGGCATGTCCCAGGACAGCACTGAAATCACACCATCTGACAGTGCACACAGCACTGGGGTAGTTCTGAATAACCAACTATGCTTCTTGCTTCACGTCATTAACCTGACAGGTTTCTCTTTTACAACATCAGGAGGATCCTGCCTTTTCCTGTCCACAGAG
This sequence comes from Ictalurus punctatus, assembly GCF_001660625.3. Lineage (NCBI taxonomy): Eukaryota > Metazoa > Chordata > Actinopteri > Siluriformes > Ictaluridae > Ictalurus > Ictalurus punctatus. Next base: position 13,859,483 of record NC_030435.2, read on the forward strand.
GTCACTCAGGTGCTTCTTCAGTCCTTCCATTCACTCATGGCAGATCTGCTGCTATGTGACATTCAACCCTTGCAATTGGTCCAGAATGCAGCCGCTTTCCAGAAATGCACTTGCTTTCAACCTCCCCAAGTTCTCCCACATCACCCCATCTGCCCGTTTCAGATTTAAAATGTTGCTTGTCTACAAAGCCAAACACGGACATGTATCAAGACTCTTCTCTTTGATTACACAGGTAGATGTTGACCTGCTATGGCATTACTGCCTGTTGATACTCCTCCAGTGCCCATAGGATTAACACTTTTCCTTCAGCCTTGTGACATTGCCTAATGCAACCAAAACCATATAGGCCTCCCCAGTGACTAAGGCTGTAGCAAGCCCTACTGGCACTGTCAATGCACACTCAGTGCCACTGGTTCCATATGGTTTTCTCCTGTTGCACCTAATACCACTCAGGCATGCTTGCCTAACACAACCAGAGCCATACATACCTTCCCAGTGACTAAGGCTGTGACAAGCCCCACTGGCACCATTAATGCATTCTCAGTGCCACTGGTTCCATATGGCACAGGTCAGCTGCAGGGTCGTCAGCCAGGTACCACCACTCAACAACGTTTTGCTCTTTTATCCCCGGAATGTCTCCTGGTGGAGGAGCAGTGGCAGGGACATCTCCCTGCCACTCCCTGCAACTAGACATTGGGTTAGATGTTACTACCCCAACACTTCTCCTTTCTCCTCACCCAAAAAGCTTTTTTTCTCTGCCTCTTCAGCCAGGTCTTTCAGGGCCTACCACTGGTTTGCTCTAGTTACTCCCACTTCCCTCAGGAGGCCAACAGTTGATGTTCCTCTCCTGGAACTCTTGTCATGGTGCTTGTATTGCTCCCACCTTCTGTGACAAATAATGAATATAAAATAAATTTCATTATAGGGGCTGGGTAATGACATCCACCATTCAGTGGCTCAACTTCTGCTTAGACAAGAGTTGTTAAAGCAAAGCCAAAGTAATACAGCAAGCAAAAGAAGTTTTCAGATATTTCATGTCAGCATCCTGCATAGTCTCAAAGGAAGGTCCATAGTGGGAGGTTCCATGCTGGACTAATAGGTCAGTAGCAGGATATCTAGTAGGATTGTGCACAGAAGGTGGTACCATGAAGCAGGATTGTAGGGTTAGCAAGCTAATGATGGGTTAAACTCTGGCTTAGTAATACCATGAAGCTGGCTCTCTTTTCAGCTGGGCAGATCACTGTGGCAACTGACTCTACACTGCTAGCCTAATCCAGGGCAAGTTAAGTTGAAAATAATCACACTACGCATGTATAAAACTTACCTTTTGTCCAGTCAGAGCCCTAGGAATTGTGTTCGCATAACCATTCCCATGAGATCCCGTGGAGCTTACCTTTTGTATTGTGAAAGGAACTTTAAGGTGTGCTAGAGTTTTCAGGACGAGACAGACACTATTAGGGTGTTCTGATTCTCATACAATTTATATTCATTTTTGTTTATAATTATTTTTTTCATTAAAATAATGAACATTTAATATGTTTTCTATGTTCTATTGTAAATAAAATATAGGTTTATGAGATTTACAAACCATTACATTCTGTTTTCAATTACATTTTACACAGCGTCCTAACTTTTTTTGGAATTGGGGTTGTATTATTATTATTATATGTAATATTTAAATAAAATTATTAGATTTTAAAATACTCAATAATTATAATATTATTATATGTAATACTGATTTACTTCTGAAGTCACCCTGGTATACCTACAGGTGGAAGTCCTTGGTTGGAGGGAAGACTGTTAATACTTTGAATACATTGAACTTACCTGTGCACATGTCACCTCATATGTAGTGCATCCATGCTATAGAAGTCTTATTAAACAATGCAGAAAAACACAGCATGATATATATTTACATATCTATTTAAATAAAATTTTATTTTAGTTCACTTTCTGCCAAGATCACCTCACAAAGTTGGTATTGCAATTGTTGTTGTCTATTCGGGGTCACCACAGTGGATCATTGGCCTGCATATTTGATTTGGCACAGGTTTTTACACCAGATGAACTTCCTGTCACAACCCTCCCATTTTATCCATGTTTGGGAAGGGCACTGAGTACAACCCAGTGGCTGGGTTGATTCCCTGCCCAGGAATCAAACCTGGGCCACGGCGGTGAGAGCGCAAGATCCTTAGCTGCAGGACAACCAGGGATACAGTCTTGTAATTGCAATTACTAAAAACAAATTACTGCTAAGCCTATGTTTCAATTCTTCAAAGGAATTCATTATTATTGTTTGTTCTTCTACCCTAAAATATGCAGTCTTAACTCAATCAGTAACCTGAAGCATGTAAATGTTAAATAAGTTAATAATATAAATAAGTTATAATAGATAACCTATCACTGTTCAGCAGTGGCCTGTCTCACAGCTTTAAAAAATTGGAGTGTGACCTAAGAATCCCAAAGATTATTTCGATCTTGACCTTAGATTTTGCATGACCCCCTTAAATCAACCCTGGGGTCCGTGGCTCTGGATATGGAGTCATCATCAAGACCGAAGGTGAATTCTTAGCAAAATAAGCTCCCAGGCCAATTTATGCTTTTTGGAGTTTGTGTCCTTCTCACTTAGATGAGAAAGGGTTTCTGTTTGTGATATTTGGGGTTTAGTCACAAGCTGTACTTTTTTGAGATTCCCTTAATTCTAACAGACCCTAAGGAGGCTAGTTTTGCAGCTGTTGTTCACAGTTCAAGCATTCTAGCAAGAACTAGAACTGCCCATAGTGGCCAATCTAAATTGATTGCCAAGCATGATAATGTTTGCCTCCCATGGGGGCAATGGAGTGGCTAGCAAGCCCAAGGAATCTATTTTCACAGAAATTAATCATATGGTCTGCTTTATTACTAGGTACTGTATCTTATCTAGTTCACCATGATATTGAGCTCTGAAATGTGTTCCAGCAGGGTGGACGTCTCCCAGATGGCCTGTTCCCTGGTGGAGGAACACCAGAATCTATTCACCCATCGTCCAAATATGGCAATACCCTTATGCCTCCTACAAACAAGGCCACTTGTATGTATTTTGTGAACACCCTAGAGAGAGGTAGGACATTGATTTGGAAGGCTAAAGGTTAACTCTAAAAAATAGGCTACAGAATAATGAGGGCATGAAAGGTACATTGCACAGATTCACCCATGTAACCTAGTCTGTGGCTGCACAACATAATTAACATCTGATAGCATCTCTTACATATACTACATTATGTATTATACTACATATGCCCAACCTCACTAATGCACTTGTGGCTGAATGAGCACAAATACCCACAGCCATTTTGCAAAATCTAGTGCCTTCCTGGAAGAGCGGAGGCTGTTATAGCAGTAAAGGGGGACCGACTCCATATGAATGTCCTTGGTTTTGGAATGGGTGTCCACATACTTTTGCCCATATAGTGTACATCACAGGAGAACTTTAAAGAATCAAACAAGGACAACCATTCTTCTTCTGAACTAAGATGTACATGGAGTAGAACCCATTATTCTGACCATAGTGTTTACCCGTTTGACAAATTTCTTGGAACAGAGAAGGCACTTGATGGAAATGGAAATTAGCCATGTCCTGAGTCCCAAAGGCTGGGCAAATGGCAGAGTATAAATTTATACCCATGAGGCCTTGTGATCATAGGTGTAAACATAGGTGCTGTCCTAGATATCTCATTGTCAGAAGTGACCCTTTGATCAGCTCTGTGACAGAGGGATTTATACAGTAGGTGTGGATTAGAGTGATTGCTCCAATGCAATCAACAAATTTATTATCAGATTGCCTATATTCACCATGAGTGAGACAATGTCATAAGACCTCACCTGAATGTCACCAGTGTGCTTGAATTCCGTGCTTGGGTATTGTGCATATGAACATAACGCTTTTGAGGGTGGCTGTTCCAGTTGGTTTGGAGCTTGCCAGCAATGTATATGCTCTGGTAAAGCATAAATAACTCAGAGACATTATTCTAAATCTAAATCACTCAGAATGTTATTCTGAGAAAAATCCCCATGCTACTATGATGGTTTCACAGACCTTTGGGCCATCAGACAGTGGAGTATGTGAAAACTGGATGAATCACAGATAAAAATAAAATAAAAAATAACTCAGCTGATAAATGAGGGTCCTGTTTGTAGATACAGGGAGATGGGGGCAATTCCACTTCAGAACATGTATACATATTACTAAAATCCTGCTGACTTCACAAGTTCAATAGTGTAGAACACAGTATGTTGAAGGAAAACCACTCAACCATGCTAGTGTGATTTATCCACAGGCCCACTAGTCAGGGGACTGTGGAACTGATCCAAAGTGCTGGGGGAGTACTGTTCAGTGAAGATGGGATGCAATATGGTAAGGGAAAACCACACAACCATGCTGGCACCACCCATCCATAGGCCTGAGGTTGGTCAGATGGCAGGCAATGTGAAAAAACTTAGAGCACCAGGGGAAACCACACTTGGTGATGGAGTGAGATGTGAGTGATATACTGAGCAAAAAAAGCAGTTTGTAGATAATTATCATCACATGCAGGAAGTAACTAGTACTTGTCAAATATTCCTGCAGCTCGTTTAATGTTGCTGTCTCTTGGCAGCTTCCCTGATCTGTTTTTTTTCTTGTTCCTTTGTCAATTTTGGAGGGATGTCCTATTCTTGGTAATGTCACTGTGGTGCACAATTTGCTACATTTGATGATGATGCCTTCACAGTATTTCATGGTACAACTAATGTTTTCAAAATTCTTTAGTACGCCTCACCTGTTCGATACCTTTTGACAGTGAGATCCTGTACATGCTTTGTAAGCTGTTTGCAGACCATGGTTTCAACAGTCAGATAAAACCAAGAAGATGTCAAGAAAAATGAAACAGCTAATCTTTATTTGGGGTTTATCAGAATCACTTCATTGGTAACATGATGATAATTACTTTTGAACATGAATGTGAATCTGATTCTGAACACAGTCACATGGCCCATTATAAAAGTGTGTGCACACTTATGCACCCAAGTTACTGTATATTTATTTTTTCTGTTTCATTTTGTTTTTCGCTTGAATCTTGTTGGTTGCAAACCCTAGCGTAACCTTATGTGTAAAACAATCTGACATACACCGATTCTTAAGATAAGGGGCAAAACATATTTTAGAAGTTAGTTTATATTTTTTAATACTACATTAATTAGAAATGTATATATTTGTAGACAAAGGTCTCAGCTAATGAACCATGCAAAGGAACAGGTTTTTATAAAAATGCTCTTTTTTTTTCCTAAAAATTGACATTTATTCACTTCATAACTTAATTTCTGTCAACTCTGTCAGACACACTGAGAAGCATGCAATTTTAATTTCATCCAAAATTCATCCAACAAGAATGTAAAGTACTCAATTATCTAATAATGGTGTTCAGTAAAGGAGTTAAGTGATAAAACACATTGTCTACATTTTTTTCTGTTTTCACACTATTATAAATTAATTTTTAATTCTCTACCCTCCTTTTTAATATTAAGCATATATAACCAATTTTCTTAGGCAAACAAGACGTCATGTAGTTCAGTTAGTGTTTTAATTATTAACACAATAATTTGAAACAAAGTATAAAATATTTCTTTCAAAATGGACAAAAACCTTCAGCTGACGGTGATGACAAATAACTGATGGAGTTCAATTAAATTTTATTTGTATAGCGCTTTTTACAATAGACATTGTCTCAAAGCAGCTTTACAGAAATATCAACATGGTATACAGATATTAAAGGTGTGAATTTATCCCAACTGAGCAAGCCACTGAGTGGCGACGGTGGCAAGGAAAAACTCCCTAAGGTGTTTTAAGAGGAAGAAACCTTGAGAGGAACCCGACTCAGAAGGGAACCCATCCTCATCTGGGTAACAACAGTTAGTGTGAAAAAGTTCATTATGGATTTATATGAAGTCTGTATGGCCAGCCGTAGTTCCAGCAGTCTGGAATTAGAGAAGATTTGAGCTCCATCCAGAGGCAGAAAGGATCTGGATCTCTAGTATCTCCATAAATTTGTGTGGGGCTCGGCGAAAGGAAAGAGGGAGAAAAAAAATTATTATGACTGCGAAGTAGTAGAACAGAATCTAGTCAGGGTAGACTTGAGTAAACAAATACGTTTTAAGCCTAGACTTAAACACTGAGACTGTGGAGTTGACAAAGTAACATGTATTTTGGAGTGTAAGAATCAAGTAAGATTTAAAATTTTATCAAGACCATTAGCAAATTCCTATGGAATGTCTTTAGTGAGCTCAATGTATTTACACTTGAGGCTAAAGGTCTACATACACCTAGGCTAAAGATATTCAATTTTAATTTTTCACAACTAATTTCATTCCATTAGTTGTTCACAACTAATTTCATTTCATACATTTCCTTTGGCAAGTCAATTAGTACCAATTCACATCAGAGGTAATTTTAAAACCATCTATAAGATATATGTTTATTTTACAGATTTGATTTAATTCACTATATTAGAATTCTAGTGGGTCAAAATATTATATACACCAAGTTGACTGTCCCTTTAAACAGTCCAGAAGATTCCAGAAATTGATGAAATTACTTTTAGAAGGATTGTGCCCTGCGATGGATTGGCATCCTGTCCAGGGTGTACCCTGCCTTTTGCCCGATGCTTCCTGGGATAGGCTCCAGGTTCCCCCGTGACCCTGAAGAAGGATAAGCGGTATAGAAGATGGATGGATGGACTTCTAGAAGCTTCTGTTTGGCCAATTGTCATAATTAGGAATTAACCCGGAGTGCACATGTGGGAGTCCTATATTGCCATGGCCTGATAAGCTTTTGTGCAAGGAAGTAGCCGCCACTCCAGGACCAGGATAAAAAGACCATTCTCTGGTCAGATGAAAAAAAAATAGCTGTTTGGCCATAATGATCAGAACTATGACTGGAAGAAAATAGTGTGTGGCTTTTAATCCACAGATCAGTATCCCAACTGTAAAGCATGGAGGTGGCAGCATCATGCTCTGTGGGTGTTTTGCTATAAAAGGGACTGGTGCACATCAGAAAATAGATGGCATCGTGAGGATGGAGGATTATCTAGAAATACTGAAGCAACACCTCAGGACGTCAACCAGAAAGTTAAAACTTGTTTGCAGCCAGGTCTTCCAGCAGCATAGCTCGACAGTTGTGGCAAAATGGCTTAAATACTATGAAGTCAAAGCTTTGGAGTAGCCTTCACAAAGCCCTAAGCTGAATACCATAGAAAATTAGTGGACTGAGCTGAAAAAAATCATGCCCGAGCAAGAAGTAAGGACTTAGTTACCCTAGTTCCGTCAGGAGGAATAGGCAAAAATTCTGGCAAAGTATTGCGAGAATCTTGTGGAAACCACCAGGCAATAGCACCAAATAGTAACAAATGTTTGACCCACTGAAAATGTGATATAGTGAATAAAGGTTTAAATAAATGTGTACATTATATAATATTGTGAAATGACCTCTTATGGAATTAAAATAAATACTCTAATTGACCCTAAACACAGGAAAAGTATTGAGTTGTAAAATATTGTTTGAATGTCACATCACATGACCCTATCACATGTCTCACCCACACCTGCTTTGTGTTATCCATGATCAGCACCAAGCTTTATAAGTCTAGCTTCTGTGTGTTTCTGTTAAACTTTTCTTGTTTTCGTTGTTAAGCATATGTGTGGTAGTGTGTGCGCTACAGCCTTGCTTATAGTCTTTGTTGTGCCTAGTGTCTCATGTGTGTGTGTGTTTGGTTCTGGTTTCCACAATTTTGGTTGTTTATTTATCTTATTTATTTATGCCTCCATAACGTGACAGTTTAGCCCAGGGGGTATTCCAGAAAGCAGGTTATGCAACTTACCTAGGTAAGTTTACTCAGAGTAAACAAATAACCTCAAATGTCTGTTCCAAAAAATGGAGGAAATTTTCAGGGTATGCAAGTAGCCACAGCAACTTACTATCTGAAGCAGGTTATGTTCCAGGTTAGTTTGTTTCAGAGAGCTGACGGAGCATGGAGTGCACTTTTGAATAGTGTCCTGTGGATGAGGAACAGATTATACAAAATGTGAGAGGGTAATAAGACCACATATAGATGTGTTTTCATATCCGGACGAATAATTAAGGAGCGTTACCATTTTTCACATGAATTGTTAATGTATTTCACAAACCTTTTGAAACCTCACATCGCCAACGTGACACATCGTGGGTCAGTGCTTAACACTGAGCACATTTTATGCATTGCCCTTTGATGGAACCAATATTCCTATTAAAGCTCCTTCAGTCAATGAAGGAGACTATGTTAACAGGAAATCATTCCCTAGCATCAATGTGCAGGTAACAGTAGAATATTGGGTGCTGAATCAAGGTTTAAGGAATTCAATTACTGGCCACTCATTACTGGTCCCCACTAAATAGGTAATATGTGACGCATCCCACCTCATCACCAACATGGAAGTGAAAGAGCCAGGGTCGGTACACAATACCAGAATATTTCGAGGCCCTCTACTCATTATGAAGATGATCAAGAGGAACCTCCAGTTAACCCAGTGGACTAAAGAGATTGCAGGGTGTTAGGTTATGTGATCTGCCAAAAACACTTCTAATTAAAAGACCAATGCATAATGGAACAGTCAAGTGTGGATCATTATTTCTTTATTTCCTGGAATTAAGAAAGACATTTGTATTTATTGCTTTACCATTCAGCAATAAATGACAGAATAATCATCACTAGGGAAATACTTTTACCTAATGTTAGCCAGTGCTTCAGCAATTCAATTTCAAGCCTGACCTTTTTATGTTAGCCTTTTTCCCTCCATTTAAAGTTGCAGAAGTTCCATCTCCATGCCAATTTTTATCATTTGCATTTGAAGATGTACCTTGTACAGCTTCTTTGCAGGCAGCTAGGAAGACAGAATGATAATCCAATATGATTGATATCATAAATGTCTGTAATAAATACACAGACCAAATATTTTTAATCAGGACAACTGCAAACAATTTTTTTTTACTTCCAAGATTCTGTGTGGAGGTAGATGGACCCTCCTCTGTACAGGAATCCCCAGCCATAATAAACAATGAGAAAGGGATCACATTGCAGAAAGGGAATACATTATATGTTATACCTCTGTGGGCCTCCCAGAATCTTTTTTTTGTATCTCTGTTACAGCAGAGCTGGTCTCTTCATCTTCATCCTACAGTGCAAATGACTAATGCTGTTTGGTCTAGCAAACAGAAACAATACCTGAAGACAATAATCATTTTCATCTGTGGTAGGATCTGCTGTTGCAGGAGGGTCAATTAATACAATGTGTCCATAAGCAACTGTAAGAAAATGAAATCAAATGCTCAATACATTCTCAGACATATACAACTAATATACAAAGACATAAGGAACATCTAGTAGGGGCACTACAATTAAGATTGCTGTACACACAATATGCAGTAAAATAAAATAAGCATGCATAATACACGTGAAACATTGCTAATAAAGAGTTATTTTAAAATTCCTGTTTTAGACTGTGGCTGTGTTTTCATCTTGATTGTTTAAGGATAAATCCCTAAATCACTGGAAACTTTATTAAAAAAAAAAAAAAAAAAAAAAAAAAAAAAAATGCCTCTATGCTACACATACATTTTACCAAGCCACTCATATCATGGGAGGTAACTGACTCTGATTAACTGCCCCCTGGTACTGCCCCCTTGATTAAGGGACAGTGCCAGCTGGAGTGAGTGAAAGTGCTGTTGGTCCCCCACCCATTTTATGGGCCTCTGCCTTCTTCCTGTGGCTACATAGAACCTAGAGGAAAGTTATTACAGAAGGTTGGGCCAATTAGCAAGGTTACAATTTAGGAAGTTTTTCATTTTGACTTGGCTCCAAGTTGTTCTGGGTCCAGAAGGATCACACCTGATAAAATATAAAGCCTATTATATCGTTAGTACTATGTACAATGTTAAGAAATTGATAGAGGGCTAAAAGTAAAGGCATATCTATTAAATGTTATGTCACAAGTCTAATAGGATAAATGTTAAATTTTGCATCATAATGAAAGGAAACTTTTCAGATATGTATGAACTTATAAACTCACGCATTGTTACGTGACGCTGACGGAGACAAACGTGGGCAGGCGAGGAGATGACGTGTGACGGACACCAGGTGGAACACGGAACGAGATGAGAGTCGGGATTATGCAGGTAAAACAGGTTGACAGGGGCGTAGGCAAAAGTGTAGTCAAAAGACAAGTGGAAATCGAGAACCGGGAAGACACTTCCAATAATAATCAGGCTTGGTTAACCAACAGAGACGAGGCTGCTGAGCGGTTACTTCGCAAGCGGCTGATGCTAACGAGGCCCTTATATAACTTTAGATGTCTGCAGGTGTTCGTAATCAGAACTCCAGCGAACTCGAGTGCGGGTGTGGCTGGGAAGTGTAGTCCTCTTCCGCCATGTCCCTGGGAGGCACTACACGTTGTGAACTGCAGCGCTGATTTCGCCATGTCGTAACGAGCATTTACTTGATCTGTTACTTTTTTCCAAACCAACTCTCGGTCCGATGCAGCAGTTCCTTTTTTTTTGTTTTGTTTTGTTATATTCCTCATAAACATTCATAATAACCTCTAACTCCGCATCGCTAAGATATGCGGCTCACTTTTTATCACCCTGGGTTTCCATGGCGACTCCTGGACATGGTGATCCATTAACAATGTCATTATTTACTCACCGTGCATGCACGTTAACTCTGAGTTACCTACAGCAGGTTGATTGAACTTACCCCTAACAGGTGTTATGGAACCGGAAAACCCTGAGTAAGCATTGTTTGGGTTAATCAACCTAGAGGTCAGGGTTTATGTAAAGCTAAGTTAACCTTGCTTTCTGGAATACCCCCCAGGTTTATGTAAACATTTGGCCTCAAGTGTAAATACTTTGTTAATTTACACAAGTTCAATCAGGTGTATTAGACCAGACAAGACACAAGAACAGGAATTTGAACCATTATCTAAACCCAAATCTCCAATATCTTTGTTATTAAACTATTTTTTCTAGGGACATTGCAAGACATAAAATAATCATCCCATACTCCCAATGACTGCTTAAGCCAGATTTCTGAACAGGCTTATTGATTATACCCCCACCTCCATTGTTATTAATGGAGTTAAACATGCCTGGCTTGTACAAAAACATCCAGCAGGTTGTAATATTTATGACACAGCCTACTGTTATCTAGCAGGTTAAGAAGCAGCTTACAGCATGTTATAGCTTAAAAATGAATAATTCAAAGACAGAGAAGGCAGATGCACAGTTAATGGCTGTCAGTTATCTTTGGTTGTATTTCTCTCAATTTGTACTTGCAGATCACAGACACAGGAAGCTGTGGGAGGTTTTGTTCATTATGTGAAGACTTGCTGAAAACAGCATGTGTAGCTGCCAGACAAGGCCAACTGTAGATCTCAAGTGAGATTAGTATGTGAGTGTTCAAAATTGTTCAGTGTTAACAAAAAGTGTGTTCTCAATTTTGAGATTAAATGAGTAACTATGTTATGTAGTCAGTTCAATGCGACAAATAGTTGTTAGGATTAAGGTAAAGTTAAGGCAACTTCAACAAGTTTAAGAGAGAAATTCAATTCATGAAGTGGTTTCTACCAAGGTGCCCTGTGACACTGTGCATTGTAAATAGAGCTGTAGGAAAAGGTCTATTGAATGCATTTGAATTCTTTTATATCTTTTCATGCCTTTAGTATAATTAACTGAAAGATACATGTGTTATATTAGCTTTCAAGGAAAGTCCATTTTTATTTTTATACCACCAATAAACATGGAAATAGGGACAAGAGAAACACAAGTGTAAGACAGGAGGAATGTATGTATGTAACCATGATGAATTAGCGCCATCTTTTGGCAAAAATGTCATGGATATTCATTCATTCATTCACCTTCAGTAACTACTTTATCCTTGGTCATATGCTTCATGCTGGTCAGGGTACCAGTGGCTCCAGAGCCTATCTCAGGTACAAAGTGGGAATACACTCTGAATGCGATGCCAGTCCAGTCCACACATGCAGTCAAACCTAGAGCAATTTAGTGTTGCCAGTCCACCTACTGATATGTTTTTGAAAGGAGAATACCAGAGAACCCAGAGGAAAGCCATGTGGACAAAGAAAAACATGCAACAGTCCGTGCAGACAGCAACGCAAGCTCAGGATTAAACAGCACACACTGGAGATGTGAGGGGGCAATACTGCAACACTGCAACACCATGCCTATTCATGGATATATACATATTTTTTGTTTTTTGTTTGTGTAAAACTATTTATTCCTTATTGTAAAATATTTTTTCTAGTATAATGAGCGGATAATTAGGCCATACATTTTTAAAGTTACTTATAGAATATTACTAAAGTTAGTTATAGCAAAAGTAAAATTTTCATGGGAGGAAATCAGAGAACCCAGAGGAAAGCATGGACAATGGACAACAGGGGAATATGTGAAATTCCACACAGACAGCAACCTGAGCTCAGGATCAAATGGTAAACCCTGGAGCTGTGAGGCAATACAGCTGTGAGACCTGTGATGAAAAACCCAAAAACAACAGACAGTGACATCACCAACAACCTCCACAGGGCAGGGATGAAGGTATCACAATCCACTATTTGAAGAAGACTTCGAGAGCTGAAATATAGAGGTCATACCACAAGATGCAGACCACTCATCAGCAGTAAGAATTGGAAAGCCAGATTGGAATTCACAAAGAAATATAGAGATGAGCCACAAAAGGTTTTAAACTGCCATGTCCATCACCACACCTCAACCCAATTGAGCATGCATTTCACCTCCTGAGAATGAAGGGAGAATTCCCACAGAACAAACAACAACTGAAAGAAGCTGCTGTATAACCTGTACAACAATTTTGTGATGTCAGTGGGTTGACAGATTTATGTAGTTATGGCAACCAAGGGATACACTTTACGTTCACTTATTTTAAGATGATCTGTTCCTATAGTTTTGGTCATCTACAAATAGGTGTTATGTTCTGAGTTGTTTAACAGAACTAGATATAAATATCAGGAAATGAAAGCTGAAAATCTGATCTCCAATTCTGATCATCTTTTGACCGAAACCCAAAAGTCTTCGTTGTATAGGAAAAGCAAAAGTATTGGCCTTGCCATTCCAATAATTTCAGAGGGGACTTTAGATGTGTTCTGTGTTTGTGTAAAACCATTTAATCCTTCTTGCAAAATAACACATTTGTACGAGTATAATGAATAGATAATTAGGCCATATAGTTTTAAAGTTACTTATAGCAATTGCAAATTGTTTTAATATATTTTATAAAATAAAATATGTAATTTAATTTACTTTATGAAAATAAAATCTTCATTGTAGCTCAGGTAAACTAATTGTTACTAAGTATTACAGAACTGTTTTTCTGGCTTATATTTTCCTGTTTCTCTAAGGCTTAAAAAAAAAAGGGTGGAATCATCAGCCATGATGGTAGTGAACGGTAAAGAAATAGCTGCAAGACATTGCAAACTCAGCTTGGCTAGTGCAATGAAATTACCAACCTGTGATAACCACTGAGACTCACAGTGAAACAGTCATCCCGATCCAGTTATTAGACCAAGTCCAGTCTTTGGTCAGGTGAGAATGTGTATGCAAGTGTGTACATGGATATCTCTCTGCCAATGCCTACCTTCAGCCAGGTCATGGTTCGTGGTATGAGTTTGTGAAAACAGACAGGTCACCACAGTTTCCTGGATGTGTAGTGGCATGCAACAGAACTGGAATGGTTGCTTGAAGTTGCTGATGTTCCCATGAACTCATAGTGCAAGGCATAAGATACATTAACACAAGTGTGGAACAGACTTCATCTATGATCATTTAAAAAAAAAAACATTTGGCTGTCCTGTCATGCTTTTTGATTCCTTCAATTAATTTTTTTAGGGATCACACATATTTAACAGCTAACTCTGTTGTATGCTTACCATAATTTAGAAAATACCATAATTAAATAGCTTACAATTTTTTCAAGCTTTTTTTTAGGGTTGAGGTTAATTGTTCGTTAAAATCATGCTACTGGTTAAGTACTACATCCTAACAATGACCTATGTATTATCACACTGCATGAACTTCAGTCACGTTGCTCTTCCTGTATGTTTATTGTTTCTACTTCTTATATATGCTCTTCGTCTGTTGTGTAAAGGACTACAATAAAATTTCAATAATATCAGTTAAGTTATTGGGGACAACTTAAACAAGAACACTAATTAAAGTTTACTTAAGAGGTAAGTGACTTGCTACCATGTGTGACCATTACGGCTAAAACATTATTTAGCAGAACATTTTTAATGCTTTGATTGTACCAGAGATATAATCTTTTTTTTTTTTTTTTTTTTTTTGCTAGTTTCAGTTTCAGTGTAAATGGAGGCCATTCACAGTGATTATTATAAATAGGATCACTTTTTTGCAGAATGAATTACACTGGGGTTTTCTCTATTTGAATTGCAAAAGTTGCGGCAAACAGTCACTTTTTGCTGAATTGTTTCGCTTCAAGTCTAATAGATAATCTCTGATATAATATTGAGTTGTTTGATTTTGCTTTAAAAAAAATCACACCATGGATTTAAAGCAGATTAAATAACTTTTTTTTAAAAAATCACAAAACAGGCGAGGTTGCTCTTACACCAGTCACTCACCAAACATATTTTCTTAGATGGTCTTTATTCTGTTTGACTCAGACTGTTGACAAATTAATGGCAACTCTCCAGAGAAAGCACTATATAGTTAACCTCTATCTGGTAAATGTAAGCAGTAATAAGTTACTGTACCTTTCAGCAGAATGTACTGTACTTAATCACACCATCTATGCTCTTAAAAATAAACATGACAGAAAATGCAGTCCTTTTATAGTTTTAATTCCCGTAAGAACGTTTGATTACTTGGTTGTAAAACAATTATTGTCAGTACCGCTAAGACCTAAAAAAAAAATAAAAAAAAAATCTCACCATAAATGTTACTATTATGTGAAGAGATCTTTGAAAATTATTATCCAGCAACTAAAATATTAAAGAAAATGGTTACACAAATTATTATTCTGTTACTGCTTAGGTATTACCCTAATACTCTATTTTACATATATATCACACCTCAAATGTAATAATAATAATAAAAAAAGACAAGACTATATTAAACAGATAAAATTTATATTAGAAAAACACAAGAAATAACAAGCTTTACTTTTAAATAATGCTTTTCTATAGGATATGATGTACAGTAAGCATGTGAATTGTTGCAGAAAGAGAAACATTTCTGAGGCAGAATGAAACTGCCAGGCATGCTGCCTGTGCCCACTCCTTCACCCAGCTAAAGAAAGCTGGTAGCGGTATCCTCTGTGATTCTCAGCCCTTTCCCCAATTAAATATTTATTGCTGAATATATATTAAACTTCTCATGAACATAGTTCATGTCCCTATGACACACAGTATATAAAACAGATTAGTTTAACAAAATGGTGCTATAAGTAATTGGTCAAGATAAATCTCACGAACTTCTGAAAACTCATTTCTGAACTCTCTGTTCAGCTCGGCACGCTCCTGTTTGCGTGAGAACCACCTTTGACAGCCTGCCGAGGTGACTCAGACTAGAATCCTTTTTCTATCTTACACATCTGAGGTATACCGTATATAAAACAGAGGAGTTAAAAATGAGTAAATGTGTCTTGATAAGCATCACTGTTTTTGTTAACCCAACACTAAAGTCTGTCTTCAGTTTGCCAACCTCCACACTTAATCAAACGATCCATGGCAGCTTCTTTCTAAAAGTCATTTTTGTAAACTGACCATTTATCTTCTGCCTCTGAGGCACACTAAATTACACAGATTACTGTAACAATAATGAATCTTAGTAAACATGATCATGTTTTAACAATCCACAACAAAAAAATTCCACACTTTCTTTCTTAAGTGTCTTAAGCGTCTGAGGCACTCACACTTCTAATCCTAGTGATGGACATCCTAAATCTGTCCTTACTTGCCCGTACCTCTTTGGCTACAAAGTAGTAGAATATGGCGTCCAGGCAGCATGTTATATTGGCCAGGTGCAGAGACAACTGTAAAAACAGGGAGATCTTTCTCATGATGTCACACTCAGAGATGATAGATCTGTGCACCAGGAATTGGAGAAAGATTGCAATATGGCATGGTGTGAAGGGCACCAGGAATGCACACAGGCTGCTGTAAATGACCCAGACAGCAGATTTTTTGTCACGAGTTTTTGTGAAGTTTGGATTACGCAGGGTATGGATACACTTTGCTGAGCAATATATTAGCACAAGAGCAGGCAGCAGGAAGCCAAATACTTCCAAACATACAATAAGCACCGGGTGCCATGCTTTATTTGAAAAGCCATGGAAGCAGTGGAAATCCTTCCTCTTTTCATCCTCTTCATGGAACATGTAAACTGGAGAAGTCACTGCTATCACAAACACCCAAATTACCAAACACACAATCCGGACATTTTTCTTGGAACGCAGGTTCTTTGCGTGGAATGGGAGGCATATGCCTATGTAGCGATCCATAGATATGAACATGATAATGTAAATGCTCCCATACATGGCCATGAAGTACAGGCTTTCCAGGAAAGAGCAGAAATGTTTTTTGTTTGCTGACCACTTGTTGTTTGTCGCGTGCATCTTAAAGGGCAGCTGAAGCAACAAGAGCAGGTCCATAACTGCCAAGTTGATCATGTAGATGGTGGATTCAGTCCATTTTTTAAAAACAAAGCAGAACACACAAATTGCAATGGCATTTAGGATGATGCCAAACACAAAGATGGGCACGTAGATGGCCAGCTCCAATGACTGTACGAGCTTGTCCACTTGTTCAGTTGAACAGGTGCTATTGTTGCTCATTGTAACTCTGAGGGAAAGAAAATTTGCTTATAAAAGTCTTCTGATCATTATGTCTCATATACCTACTCACATACATGCATTAAAGATTATATAGTAGTATGAGCAATAGTGAGCAATGACTTATGTACCGTATTTAAATATATGTTTAAATTGAATCACATTTATTCAAATTAATTAGAAAGATTTGTATCTTTAGTTGCTGTTCCTCTTCAATTATTTTTTTTTTTCAGGATAATATAACTGCATTTTATTATTATTATTATTTTATTATTAAATGTAATACAATTTAAATGTTCCCATACTAAATATTCCCATACTGTAACTACATAATAAACTCTATCTAAGTTGTCATTAAATAAAATCAACTCCATTACAAACTCTGTCAAAGGGTAATGAAATCAGTATTGAAGAATGTACACTAAAATTAAAACTAACCAGATTTTTCAACAGTCTGTGTAGAACTTTTGGTGTCAAATTGAAATGAATCTCTAAATTCATTTTAGCTCTATTGGTTTAAAGGTACTTGCATTTGTATCGAATTTGGTTTGTTGATTTGACTTTTCCCCCACTTTTTAAACTTTTCATCAAATTAAGCTTTGTTTAAATACTTTTAGGTCTGCTAATTTAACCCGTCAGAACAATCTTGCCCAAAACAGTCTTAGTGACGTGTGATCAGAGATCATGTGAAAATGACTCAATATAGTGGGAAATTATTTCCCTAACATTTGCCACATTCAATGGTATACCCAGATTTCTCTGATTTATTTCACACAGTCTATATTATATAAACAAGCAACCCAATGCTTTCTGCTAGAAAATATAAGTTGTGCTCAGGCAGCATTTTGTTTAAAATTGGTTGCTCCAATAATATTCAAATATGAGTATAAGCTTATTTATGACATACAGAGTCATGCGTTATAACCCCAGTCTTCCTCTTTTTTTGCATCACACATCTGACTACTTATGACAAAACAGTAATAAAAACGAAAACATTATGTTCTCAAATGGCACAAAGCTGTTGCATTAGTTGATGGAAATATGGTCTAATTTCTTCAGCATGTTTACGCATGAGGAACTGATAGAGGCTTTTGGATGGTGCTTTAGGAACAGAAGTGCAGAGATGTCATTAAGTAACTTTTATGTAATGACTCTAGCCTTTGTTGTGTTTAATTAATACCTGTTCACAGGCATCTATGCCTACGCCTATGAGACCAATGCCAACTATATCTACATATTCAAAACAAAGATTTATGTGTATTTATACTTTGCAAATGCATTGTTGCTTGAGGGACTCTACTCTATGTGTGTTGCCTTGTTTTATTTACTTTTGCTTGCATTATTATGAAATTTTAGATATTAAGGAAGAAATACTTTCAAAAGTACTCCCATCTACTACAGTATATCTAGTTATTTAAAATGTTTAATACAATTCTGCCAGTGCTTACATTATTCAAAACTACTTACCATTTCAACTGACTACTATCGTCCTTATTTGCCAAATGTGTTGAACTACAACGGTTGATTATTATGGTTAAACTCGTTTGTGGTGAAAGTATCATTCAGACAACAACAGTAGCTGTCCAGATTTTTGAACACTACTTTCAGTAGTGTTCAAAAACAGGAACAAATAAACCATTCAAATAAATCTACCCACAAACAAAATGAGGGACTTTTATATTTACTTTTACCTGTCAAATGGTTCAAATTCTAACTTGAATATTAAATAATAAATATTGTTTAACAAAGTAAATCTTACCAATGTAAATGTGCTCTGATGTGAGTGTCTGACACTTTCCTGAGAGCTGACTGTGGCGTCAGATAAAAACACTTCTTCTTTTAAACTATGTAACCACATCCTTGGTATGAGAAACCTACTGGTGCCCATGCCTACAAAACCTGCAAGAACATGTTTAGAACAGCAAACTGTTTGTTTAAATCAAGTGTACATATATACATGTTAGATTCAATATCCAAGTGACGTTAAAATATATTATATACTCTCATTTTACATCAAACCCATGAAAACTGATAAATGCCATTAGATTCATGGATTTTTATTGTAATCAGCAAGTAATTAGCACATTTAAGCACAAACGCCAGCATAGTACAACATAATCTGGGCACTATGGCCTCATTTATGATGAATTGATTTAAACAATATATAAAAAATGGATAAACTATAATGCTTAGCAACATACTACTGCCATTTTGGTGTGGTGCTTAAAATGTTAACTAGTAATATTGAGATAAATGGATTCTGGCTGCTATATGGGATCAGTCTACCATGTATTTGTGTAAACGTCAAATGAAAATGGAACAGTTGTGTAACTGCAGTGACTAAATGGGTTGTGAAAGTCAAACCTAACCAACCTGAAAAAGCACTTCATTACTTATGTACACTTGTGTGTGTATATTAAAAGCAGAATTTCCAGTGTATTATTAACCGTACCTCTGCCAATCAGAACAGCATGAGTTTGTCTGGCCATGGATTCCACATGTTGCTTGATGTACAAGTGTTCATGAGATGAATTTGAGTTTGGGATTTATATCAACAGTGGTGTAATATTTTTAACTAGATACATCACCATGACAATATTTTTTATGAAACACCTAACCTGGTTAGGGTCTTATTCACTCTTAACATGCACAATTAGACCATTTCTGTATTAAAGAATGAACATTTGTGAAACCTAACACACTTATTGGCATAAATTTTCTTCTGCACTCAATTGTACTTAGAAGACTCAACTGTGTTACTCCTTACATATGTTCAACACTTATATCATGTTTCCTGGCTACATGTCCACTCTTGCCATAAGTTGGAGGAAGAAGCTGACTGCTGAGCAGTGGACACCATGAGGACATGGACAAAGAAAAAAAAGACACCTTGGATGGGCAACTTGCTTGATGATGCTGATGCTGATGATGATGATGATGGTGGTGGTGGTTTTGGTGGGGAGGTGATGGAGGAAGACAAAGAAGATAAATAAAGTACAGTAACTTGCCACTGTCCTCAGTTTGGTAAATATGTGTGGAAGGTAGATTATGTGTAGGCCGTTTATGATAATATATTGTACCAATGTTTTTGTCTTAGTTATTTAGTTTCTCAGACCTTTCCTTCTTAACCTTGAAATGGAGCAATGTAATATTTACTCCCTATTCTCCATTATGTCAGACTGTGTTGTTGAATACATAATCACTGATTACATCATGCAAATTTGAGATATAGATATTGTTTACATTATGAATGTGTTTTACAGATCTATATGTTCATATATGTTAAACATAACCTGTAATATAGCCTGATTATCAAAAGTTAACAACTTGATGGGAATTTAACATAATGCATCTTATTATGGTTCATATCTTCTGTTTTGACTCAACTCTCTTCCGTTCACTCGCGCGGGCGAGGCAGGTAACTGCGATTGGCCAAATGCTGAGTTTGGCCACTCTGAAATGTCTACTTTTCCCTGGGAATCCTTGATGCTTCAATTTTGGCTGAGTTTACATACAATCTGTTTTTATTTATTTGGTTTTTTTAGATTTCAGGTTTTGAGATTTGGATTTATGGTTCTGATTATTAATTTTTTTAAACTCAAAACTGTAACTGTAATTTTCAATTATATGTTTTAAAGGCAAATCTTACCCATAGCAAGTTCAAAGAAACACTGCCAAAAAATGTACATTTATTAAATACTACTTTAAGTTACCATGTTAATTTACATGCATTCAATTAACTGATATTTATATAATTCATATATTTGAAATGCTCAGAGGGCGCGCGGTGGCTTATTGGTTAGCACGTTCGCCTCACACCTCCAGGGTTGGGGGTTTGATTCCCACCATGGCCCTGTGTGTGTGGCGTTTGCATGTTCTCCCCATGCTGTGGGGGTTTCCTCCAGGTACTCCGGTTTCCTCCCCCAGTTCAAAGACATGCATGGTAAGCTGATTGGCATGTCCAAAATGTCCGTAGTGTGTGAATGTGTATGTGATTGTGCCCTGCGATGGATTGGCACCCTGTCCAGGGTGTACCCCGCCTTGTGCCCGATGCTCCCTGGGATAGGCTCCAGGTTCCCTGTGACCCTGAAAAGGATAAGTGGTATAGAAGATGGATGGAAATGTTCAGATATTTTTGTCAGCTTAAGTTGGTTGTAAGTGTTTCTCCCACTCCCCCCCAAAAAAAACATGTCAGTAGGTGAATTAATTATGCCTAGGTGTAAAAGTGTGTGTATGTATAGTGTACTGAGATGGACTGGCATCCCATTCCATCCGATCTTGTGTCCAGAGTTCTTGGGATAGGCTCCGGAGTGGTTACTGAAGAAGAACGAATGAAGGAATGGAAGCAGACTGAACATTTTCAGTAGTCTTTCACTTGAACATTTTTGAGTGAATAATTGAAAAACAATGTTATATATTCACATCAAATTCTTGATGTTCCTGATAACAAACTCTTACTGCAGAAATCGCACATGTTGGCCTTATATAAACACAAGAGGACTTTTCAAAGCATCAGTACCGAGACAAATATCTCGATAATAGTCTTGATATTACTTGATACTGGCTTGAAAAGAAAATCAGTGGTGTGACCCATCCCTAATGTTAAACCTGCTTACTGAGGCGGACAGGTGGTATGACATACAGTGGTCAATGCTTTCCCCATCCGGGCATTTTTCAGGAAACGCGTGGTCATGTGACACTTTCTCAGCCATCTTGTGGATACGCAAAGAGCGACAACTCGTACCCAAACTCATCGCTGTCAGTTAAAAGCAGAGGTAAGACAGCGAGGTTAGTGTACACAGGTTTGCTGTAAAAGAAAGCGTAGCTGAGTATTATGTTGATTCCAGTGGTGTACGGCCCCCCAAATGCAGGGACTGAAGTCGTTAAGCCGAGATGTTGTTACCCCGCATGGTTGTTTCATGGCCCTGAAGCCTCGGGCTCAATTGTGCTCGGCTAACGCATAGGAGTAGAGTGACGCTGGTGTAGCTGTAGTCAGGAAACTTGTAGCTAATGTTCGTAGCCGTGTAGCCATAAAACCCCACGGTAGGCCGCACGAAGAATTGTATGGTTTAACTCGTATCAAATCTTGATTATGTTTTACTTAACGCTGCTATTTAATAAATGTTATGCCTTTCGTTAAGAGTGATTAATGCTGACAGACGTGTTGTAGTTAGCTAATGAAGTGTACAGCTGGCACAAAAGTCACCACGGCACTGATTTAACTTGAAGCTAATGTACGATAGCATGACGCGCAAACCAGCAAGTAACCACAGCCTTCTAATAGCTTACACTCTATAGATAAAGTGTTCAGACCGTGCGTTAGGCATTTATATCTCTGTGTCTTGGTGACCTTTCAAACAATAACGCTGGTGAATTAGAAACTGACTTATTAATGCTGTACTTGAACTAGCAGTGTTGGTTAGCTAGCTATCTAGCACATGGATGCTAGCTAGTTATCTGATGTAAGCATTTACAAAATTTGCTATATATATTTATTAATTACATCTTGCGTGTTGGTTGACTGATTTTACTGGTAGCCAGAACAACTGAGAAATCGACAGTCATCAAGGTTTTTAAGCGTCGATTATCTTAGCTAGCTGTATTAGTCTTTCAGATAAGTAGCTAGCATTACGACTGACATCTGCCAGCTCTACACGTCTATATGTAGGTGAGCTCGTCACTATATACTGGTGTTCTAGTTGAAATGGTGGCCTAAGTACACGTCATGTCAGTATGTGGGTTTTAACTCGGTCAAGTCACTTCATTCAGTTTGCTGACTTGGTCAGTTGGTGATGGTGGAATCCTAAACGGCCAAACTATCCCTTCATATCCCGTGTAGTGCACTTACACAGGGAGTAGGGCCTGTCTGTATTTAGTTACTTTAGCTACACACTTGTCTGCCTCCCTGGGTTGATTGCCTAGTCAAAGTAGTCTCACGCTTTCGTTTTTTTTTTTTTCCTTCAAGTGGATACATTGGCAGTGAACTAAACACTGCTTATTTAGCCTTTTAGCTACTCTGTGTGTCTGAGAGTAAAGGAACATCACGGGTAGCAATTTGAACCGCGCTGAGAAGTTTGATTTATTTAGGAAGACACCTGTTAGCTTGAAGTTGACAGCTTTACAGCTGTCAGCAGTTGTTGAGGTAGAACGCACTAACACACTGCGTATAGAGAAGATATCGACATTTGCCTCATAAATCAAGTTAGTTTCAGCTTTTTCATTAGATTATTTTCATCTATACTGCAACGATAAGTGCTTGATTCCAGGATACTGCTGGATCTTAATGTTGTGTAAAAAAAAAAAAAAAAATTAAATTGTTTGCATTGTTTTCAATGTGGTCTGTTAACGTTCTGATTAATCATGTGAAATGATTAGCACCATCTCATGTCTTTTGGTCCATGTTGTGTTTTTTTTATTATTCTGATTTGAGAGCCAAATGTAAAATACATTAAAAATGAAACTCATGTTTAAATGTAACAGGCTGCTCGCTCATGTGGAGAGTAACAGCATTTGTGCTCAACAGGGCATGTCTGAGGTGATTTCAAATCTTTGAGTCTTTCCAAGTTTATTGTCCTCAAAAGCATCACACGTTTGGTAAGGAACGGTTAACAAGTTTTTTTTGTTTGCTTGTTTAAAAAAAAAAAAAAATGTAATTCAGTTTGTTGTCTCCATGATATTGGAAGAAGTTAGAATTACAATCCGAAGAAACAAGTTGTTGGTAATTGTAAGTGAGTTGCTTATTTGCGGTGTGTGTTGGATGCAGATTTATGTTGAATCACTTCATGTAAGTGTCAGGTTTCTTGCAATTGGTTGAAAATGTAACCTGTAACTAGTTGCGTGTAAAACCAGCCGGAGTGAGAAGTTTACATCTATGGTAAAAATTTGATGACTCCAGACTAGAGGTGTGTGCAGGATTTTTTCATTTTTTAAATGCAAATTCTGCCTGCCCCAATAGAAAGTTTTACTAATCCCACCGTCTCCTGCAGTTTGTACTTCCACCGTATTTTTTATAATGAACTTAAAGAAATGAGACGTTTACACTACCAAGACTCTAAGTGGACTTAGCGGATATAGGCAGCTATGTTTTCTGGGGGAAAAAACCCCCAAACTCTGTAAATATTATTTTTAGCTTAAATGTTCCGTATTAGACTCGTGATATAGATTTTTCCCTGCTTGAAATTGACCATTTTATGAAGTTGTGGTAAATTATGTATTTTTTGTCAATAGGAAAACAAACATTTCCACCATTTCCGGTTAGAGGAGAGTACCGGGCATGTAAGAATATTATCATCTGTGCAGTCGAGAACTGCTTACCTGTGCTGTGTCCAGTTTTGACTCTCCGGCAGAATCCGGCTCTCTGTGTGTTACAGAGTAGGCATAATTAATTCTGCATGTTTACTCTAGTTTCCATTGAGTACATACATTAGGAACCTGAAATCTTGAGTAAATATGTAGTATAGTTATGCCAAATTGCAAATGACTTCCTTTTCTTAATCTTGGCACTCTAGGGTATAACATGCTGGCATTGTACATCCTAGGAAGTGCACTACATAGTACATACTATGTAAGAGCCACAGAAAAGACTTCTGTGGAAGAGCAGAACGTAGAGTATTTTCCTGTCCAGCAGCTGAGAAAGCACATGAGTCCCATTACATGCTATAGAGTAGCTGCTTATGTGCCAATAGACTAACTAGGCTAATGTGTACCTTTTATGACAAGCCATCCCACCATTATATTGATTTATTGATTATCTCATAACAGCATGTTAAGGTCTGGGATATAATGGACGGTAAGCAAACAGTCGGTTCCTGTAGTTGATGTATTGAGTGCAGGAGAAACCGGCAGCCGTGAGGACCTGAGTGACTTTCACAAATCGTTATGGTCAGATGACTGGGTCGGTGCATCCACAAAAAAGTTTCTGGGGTTCCTGGTTAGCAGTGGTGGTCACCTACTGACAGTGGTTTCACCCTCCTTGGAGGGTGAACAAACCGGTCACAAACCGGTGACAGGGCGTTGTGCGCCGTTTACCTGGGGAAGTGAGGGCACCGGCATGCACTGTGGGAAGGAGACAAGCCACTAAAACGAGTGTGATGCTATGTGCATTGTTTTGCTGGGAAACCCTGGGTTTGCCCATTCACGTGGAAGTCAGTTTGACACGTGCTGCCTACCTAAATGTGCTACAGACCTGGTACAACCCTTCATGACAGATGTATTCCTGATGGCAGTGGCTTCTTTCAGCAGGATAATGTGCCTTGCCACACTGCACTCATTGCTCGGGAGTGGTTTGACGAACATGACGAAAAGTTTAAGGTGTTGCCCTGGCCTCAAAATTTGCCAGTTCTTGATCCAATTGCTCATCTGTGCGATGTGCTACAACAATAAGTCCAAGCTGCAGTGGCTCCAC
This sequence comes from Ictalurus punctatus, assembly GCF_001660625.3. Classification (NCBI taxonomy): domain Eukaryota; kingdom Metazoa; phylum Chordata; class Actinopteri; order Siluriformes; family Ictaluridae; genus Ictalurus; species Ictalurus punctatus. Next base: position 13,884,812 of record NC_030435.2, read on the forward strand.
CTCACAACTTACAGGACTTGGAGGATCTTCTGCTAACGTCCTGGTGCCAGATATCACAGGGGCACCTTTAGAGGTCTTGTACAGTCCGTGTCTCAGCAGGTCAGAGCGCTTTTGGTGGGAAACAACATATTAGGTGGCTGGTCATAATATTTTGACTAATTGTTGTACGTATAGACAGAAAATACTTGTATCCTTATATGAATGATGGCTTTATAACACAGTTTATTTATATAGTATACACAAATGTGGAAAATAATATGAACGTGTTCAACTATAAGGTGTTGAAGTCATGTCAGGAAAGTAGACCTAATGTTGCTTGTTAAACAGGTGCATCTCAAAAAATGTTAATATTGTGGAAAAGTTAATTTCTTTTCCCATAATTTAATTCAAAAAGTGGGTCTATCATATATTCTAGATTAATTACACATAAAGTGAAATTTCAAGCTTCTTTTGTTTTAATCTGGATGTTTACGGTTTACAGCTCATGGAAATAATAAAAAAAAATCGGGTATCTCAAAATATTAGAATAAAGAATTTATTATACAGAAATGTTGATCTTCTGAAAAGTATGTTAATTTATGGACACAGTATTTGGTCAGGGCTCCTTTTGCACAAATTACTGCATCAATGCAGTGAGTCATGGAGGCAATCAGCCTGTGGCACTGCTGAGGTGTTCGGGAAGCCCAGGTTGCATTGATAGCAGCCTTCAACTTGTCTGTATTGTTGTGTCTGGTGTCTCTCATAGATTCTCTATGGGGTTCAGGTCAGGCGAGTTGGCTGGCCAATCAAGCACAGTAATACCATGGTCAGCAAACCAGTTACTAATAGTTTTGGCACTATGGGCAGGTGCCAAGTCTTGCTGGGAAAGGAAATCAGCATCTCCAGAAAGCTTGTCAGCAGTTGGAAGCATGAAGTGCTGTAAAATTTCCTGGTAGACTCTCGACTTGAGAAAACACAGTGGAGCAACACCAGCAGATGACATGGCACCCTGAATCATCACTGACTGGAAATTTCACACTGGACTTCAAGCAGGTTGGATTCTGTGCCTCTGCACTCTTCCTCCAGTCTCTGGGACCTTGATTTCCAAATGAAATGCAAACTTTACTTTCAACTGAAAACTAGGACTTTGGACCACTGAGCAACAGTGTTTTTAGCCAAAAGGTGTTTTGAGTTAATTAGCTGATTAGAGCTCTTCTCAGGTCATCATTGCTGTATAATAAATTCTTTATTGTAATATTTTTGAGATACCGGATTTTTCCAGTTTCTCATTTCCATGAGCTGTAGCCATAATCAGGATGGAAAAAAAGCTTGAAATATTTCATTTTGTGTAATGAATCTAGAATATATGAAAGTTCTACTTTTTTAATTAAATTATGCGAAAAAACTAACTTTTCCATGATATTCAAATTTTTTGAGATGCACCTGTAATTTATTTTTTGCCGTTATTGTGCAAAATAAATAAAGGAGAAAACTGTATCAGTTTTCTCCTTTAAGTAGATCTGTTGTGTAGGCAACACACAAGCTTCTGTTCGGGTTTTTTTTTTGTTTTACTGGGACAGAAAAGCGGGCCAGCACAGCACCTTCTCAGCTATGACCACCTCTATGTCTGGCTTTACAAATGCAGATAAATTGTGTGTGTATTGCCTGTTCTTTATAAATAGTTGTCTGGTAGACATACTTTTAACTGGTTCCTGACACAACAGGAACTTTGGTTTGCTTCCCACAAAAACCAAAGAAAGAAAACAGCTTGCTGTCTGCTGACGTTTGCCAAAGTTTTGATTTGATGAACGTAATCCGCTTCATGGTTGTGCGACCTCAACACTCTGCCATGTGCATGTAATAGAGATTGTGCGGTGCTATTATTTACAACTTGTAAGATCACGTTCTGATAAAAAACTGTGATAAAAATGATTTGTGAAGTCCTGGCTAAACACTGGCTAAATGGTGCACATGGTTTCAATGAGCACACCCTATCCTAATTGGGTGAGTCCTTAAAATAGCTTTGGCTACAGCAGCAGCAGTCTAGGCATTGAGGTCAGTCTTTAGGAAATGAACTCTGTCAATGCTTTTGAGCAAAATGAATAGCACAGTAATTGCTTATTACTATCTTTGTGTAACCTTAAGCCTGGAAGTCTGGAGAGTTTTATTGTTAACTAGCCTACAAGATAACACTGAAACGGTTCAGCTTTCAAGTTCAGCTTTATTGCCATTGTCAGAATACAAGTACAAAGGCAGTGAAAGGCAGTTCACATCCAAAGAGTAGTGCAAATAGCAAATAAGTAAAATGAAAGGAATAAGGTTATAGTGCAATAAGTTGCGATAACAGTGTACAGGTAATGAATCATACCAGTAATGCAAATGGCAATTGGGTTAATTGAAATAAACAGGAGTTATGATGTGGTCAATTGAGCGAGCTAGTATACAGATAGATTCAATGCAATATGCTACAGTAGACGCATACACTGGATTACTGTAAGTGTAGATGTGCAAATAGTAATACTGTGCAAATAACAGCCAGATTATGCTGATTATATTATATAACCAGACCTGCCAACCATTATGAATTTTGCGTAAGCCATGACTTACGCAAGTCATGCTAGTACATATGCCAGCACGAGTTAACGCTAAAAAAAATGCCACAAGAGCAGTACTTTTCTCATTAATAAAATGGTAGCTGAGCCAGTCAGCATGTAAACGTGTAATGATTTGTGCAGGTGTTTTGAATTCTCTGATATTAACAGACACTTCCTGGAAGCCGCAGTACCCTTCCCCCATGTTCTTGACTCCTGCTGTGCACCCGCTTTCTGTCAAGGCTGCTGGAGAATATTTTGAGTTCAATAATATGAAATAAAGAACAGACTCTGATTGATGGCTTATCTAACATCGTACATGTATGTATTTCGCATCAGTTTATT